>NC_081426.1:9497020-9797020 GCF_949786415.1 Peromyscus eremicus | reverse complement strand
ACAGCTTCTGTCTTTAATTGATGTATACACCACACTCCTTTTTGGTAGAGCATAAATATAGAAAAATATTCATGTAAACATACCCTCAGTCATAGTGAGATATGGAACACACATTGGTCTCCCAATTAAACATATGTGACTAAAACTGTGTCATTATTCTCATGTTCTCTTAAACTTTCACTAAATTATAGTAAAATCTTTAAAAAGCTATAACTTACGAGAACAAAGAAAAGAAGATGGCTGTGATAATGAGAGATACCCACTAGCTTTAAAAACGAAGTGGCTGTATAGGACATGACTTTACAAGCCAGAAGATTTGCTGAAATCATTGCTGTAACAGAATATATCATTAGGAGATAAACATTTTATGTTATAGAAAGCCAAAAAGGTATAGATTTTTAAGGCATCCAGGATACAACAGTGTAAAACAGAAAATAAGAGAATATGTTGAAAGCTGTGTAATGAGCGAATGAGATAAATGAATTTCCTATATGTAGGAAACCAAACCATTTCTGGATTTTACATCTTTGAATGTGATAGAAAAAAGTGAAGGGGTGTCTTAGTTACTCATTGCCATGACAAAACAGCATGACCAAGACAGCATATAAAAGAAAGAATTTAATTTGGGGGTCATGATTCCAAAGGGTAGTAGAACCCATGACTATCATGAATTGTGGCAGCAGGCCTGCAGGCATGGCACAGGGCAGTAGCTGAACACTTAGGTGCTGAGACAACAGCCACAAGGCAGAGAGACAGAGAAAGCTAACTGAGAATGGCATGGGCTTTTGAAACTTAGAAGCCCATCCTCAGTGACATACCTCCAACAAGGCCATACCTCTTACTTCTTCCCAAACAGTTCTTCCAACTGAAGAGCCTATGGGGGCAGTTTCCTTCAGATCACTGTAGGGGCTAGGCTAAAAATGAGAGGATTGTGCATGCATCCAGAATGGTGAGACTTGCCTTAACCTGCCCATGTCTAGCCACTGAGGTTATGCTTGCATTTTATTTGTTTATTGGCCCTTGTCTGGGGCAAAAATGGCTTGCACTCCCCAAACCCAAATGTATCAATACTGACATTTGGTAATTTTCTCTAAAAAGGAGATGTGCTAAGCAATATTTTTACAGTAAAGCTCAATTGATTAAGTCTATCCATGCAAACCCCCCTTCTTATCGCTTGTAAATATAACCAGATAGAGATCACCATACAACTAAAAAAAAAAAAATCTGTCTGTAAATATGAAGACTTTAAGTCTGAGACTAAAACACAGAAAACAAAGAATTGGTGGCATGCAATTAATAGAACTAAATTTACAAAATTAAAATTAATACCCATGGAGATAAGAGATGTGATTATATCATTGAAATAATAATAGAATTCTGATTTTTTAAACAAAAAAAACAAAGAATAGTTAGGATTTGGGGAGATGGCTCAGTGGTTAAGAGCACTTGCTGTTCTTCTGGAGGACCTGTTTGGTTTCTAGAACCCAAGTCAGGTGGCTCACAACTGCCTGTAACTCCAGCTCCAGGGGACCCATAACCTTCTTCTGGCCTCCATGGATACATATGAGAGACACTCACATTGATAGACACATACACAATTACACATAAATAAAAGTAAAAATAAGTATAAATAAAAATAATCAGGAGAAAAAGAAATTCTTACAAATGAAGAATATGAAAATATATGGCTGGAAGCATAGCTTAGTGGGAAAGTGCTTGCCTTGCACATACAAGACCCTAGGCTCAATCCGCAATAGAGAAGCAAATAAAACACATGGGACAGCATAGAGAAATTAATAGAAGTATCAAAAGTAAAGTTGAAATATCATGCTGTAGGACAGAATGAAAGAAGCCTTTGATTATGAGTCATACTTGGCAGCAGGAATGGAAATTAACCAAAAAGGTTTACTACCCAACTAATAATTGGAACTGGGTAAAAAAGAGAAAATTTCCAAGAACTGGAAAATACACCTTTCTAACTTTTCGTGGAAATCTACATTTTATTATACACTGAAAATAAGCTGCAGAGGTTGAGACAGGATCAACCCCACCTGCTACCATGTGCCCTAGTCCTTTGTCAACACACATGTGAAGGTTAAGGGTGTTATCAGCCACAAGTTCTGTGGACCTGAGGAACTTGTGCCTGTGTGAGCCTGTTCTTTACATCTTTATCTTTAAATTAACATATAAGGAAGCAGGTTTCCTCATGGTATTTTCATACATACTTAGTTTTAGTTGATCCCCTTCCCCATAACTACTCCTATCACTGCACTCACATGCTGAGTCCCTTTCACTTGATACCACAGGTGCTCTGTTACCTTCTGCACCCTCTTCCTTAGGGCCTCTTCTTAAAAACAAAAATCCTTCTATGCTTTCTAGTTTCCTGTCCTCTGTCCACACTCACATGAACAGTTTAACACGAACAATTCTGTGTGTCAGGATAATGTGTTGAATTCCATCACCAACTTCCTGTATGGCCTGAATGTGTGTTGAGAGTCTCTTGGAATTAGACTCTCAGCACACTATGCTTTCTCCAGTCTGTGCTACTTGGATTCTGAAGATTGCATCAGGATGCTGCACCATACCCTATGTTCTGCCATGTTCTTCCAGGGGTTTGGTTGGATCCCTCGCTGTAAAGGGTAATAGCATGGGTAGAGGTATGATGAGTTTCCAGTCTTTCACCTTTAAGGTTGTTGTTGGGATTTTTTGCACTTTTGGGGGCCCGCCACCCAGCTCCCAAATAAATCACACATGGAGGCATATTCTTAATTATAAATACACGGCCTTAGCTTGGCTTATTTCTAGCCAACTTTTCTTAAATTAGCCCATCTACCTTTTGCCTCTGGACTTTTACCTTTCTCTATTTCTGTAAACCTTTTCTTTCCTTCTTACTCCATGTCTGGCTATGTAGTCAGGTGGCTGACCCCTGAAGTCCTCCTCCTTCCTCTCTTGTTTCTCTTCTGTCTGTATCTGAGCATTTTTCTTTTTATTAGTATATATTTCCAAGACCTGCATCCTATTAATCCACCTGTCATATTTAGCACAAAAAACTACCAAGATTATTATTGATAAGATATTAACTACCATACTGATAGTATGTATTATCTGTATTATATCAGTGTCAGTTAAATCATTAATCTTCCCATATTCTGATTCTAACTTCTAGCCTTCTAAGGTAGCAGTATAGAGAGAGCCCTAGCACCCTGCATTGTTATTTCCCATTCTTAATGTAGAAAAGAAAAATCTCTTTTCAATATTGTAAGTAAATTTGTTGCAACTCTGTGGGTTTGGTCCCAGGTTTTGGTACCAAAGTGTGAGTTTTGCAACTCTTGGGAGAGGTGTCCTGACTACCTGGGAGTCAGACAACACTGTGAGCTGTTTAGGATGGCTCTGGTGGCTGGAACTGAAAAGAGGCAGCCCAACCCTGGAGGGCGAGGTATCCTGGACACTTGGAGCTGCTCAGGACAGCTCTGCCCTGGAGGTGTCCCAGACACCTGGAGCTGCTTAGGACAGCTCTGATGGCTAGAGCTGCAAAGAGGCAGCCCAACCCTGGAGGGCCAGGTATCCTGGATACCTCGAGCTGCTCAGAGCAGGTCTGCCCTGGAGGTGTCCTGGACATCTGGAGCTGTTTAGCACAGCTCTGACGGCTGGAACTGCAAAGACACAGCCCAACCCTGGAGGGGAAGTTTTTCTGACTTCTTGGGAAAGTCAGGCCAGGAACTGGAACTTGGAATATAGCAATACTGCTTCTCTCCTGGAGAGCCACTGCAGCTAAGCTTTGCACAGCCCCCAGTTAAGGAGGCTTCCTAGCAGAACTCTGCTTCTCCACCTAAGAAATTGCAAAAATGTAGCAATCTCCTCTGGCTCCAGAGAAAAGTGTTACTTTTCAGCTCTTTCTTGCTCTGTCCATTGAGGGACATCTCAGCAAGGATCTTCTGTTCAGCTCCTCCTTGCTCTGTCCACTGAGGGACAGCTCAGCAAGGTTCTTCTGTTCAGCTCCTCTTTGCTCTGTCCACTGAGGGACAGCTCAGCAAGGTTCTTCTGTTCAGCTCTCCCTTGTTTAGTCCACTATGGGACATCTCAGGAAGGTTCTTCTGTGCACCAGTGAATGAAGATCTTCACACCCAAAACTTTTTTAATAAAGAAGGAGGAGTCCAGGAGAGTAGCTGCCTCTATCAGGGTGGAGAGAACAGCTTACAACTGACTAGGCAGGGCGGTTTATATAGGATGTCCCAGGGGCGGAGTCAACCTGTGATTGGTTAGTTTTTTTTCTACCCAGGGATTGGCCAGTTTTGTGGGCTAGGGACAGAGATGGCCCCGATTTCAGGGCCAAACTGTGTTTCTTTCACTGGCCTTTCTTGGCTTTTTGACACTACCTCTAAGGCCAGGGCATATTTCTTTCACTGACTGATTCTAGGGACCAAGAGTGTATCTTTGGTACTGGTTTCAGTGTCAGGGCATATTTCCTTGGTTCTGGGTTTGGGGATAAAGTGTTCATTTCTGTGGTTCAAGTCCCAAACCCAGGCTGTGTTTTTTCCCTGGTCCTGGGCCCTAGGTCCAGGATTCTACTGTCCTGCTCTGTAATCAATTGTTTTCACAAATCAGTTGGCCAGGGGCAGAGATGGCTCTGATCTGAGCCAAACTCTGTTTTATTCACTGGCCTTACTTAGCTTTTGGACCCTTATTCTAAGGCCAGGGCACATTTCATTCACTGATTGTGATTCTAGGGGCCAAGAATGTTTCTTTGGTAGTGGTTTCAGAGTCAGGGCATGTTTCCTTGGTTCATTTCTCTGGGTCAGGCCCTAAACCCAGGCCGTGTTTCTTTCCCTGGTCCTGGGTCCTAGGGCCAGGAT
The DNA here is from genome assembly GCF_949786415.1 of Peromyscus eremicus. Classification (NCBI taxonomy): domain Eukaryota; kingdom Metazoa; phylum Chordata; class Mammalia; order Rodentia; family Cricetidae; genus Peromyscus; species Peromyscus eremicus. The sequence continues at coordinate 9,792,167 of NC_081426.1, read as the reverse complement.
TCTATTGCCCTGCTCTGTGATTGGTTGGTTTCACGAGTCACTTGGCCAGGGGCAGAGATGGCTCTGATTTGAGCCAAACTGTGTTTCTTTCTCTGGCCTTATCTGAGCCATCTTTCCCTAGTTCTGGGCTCCAGGGTCAGGGTGCGTTTCTTTAGCCAGCCCCTTTTCTCTACAAATATTATTTAACTCTCTCCTACTCTCCAAAAGGATTTCCCAAATTTCTCACCATTCTGTTGACTTCTCTGGGCAAGTGGCAGCTGACTTCTAGTGTGGAGAAGTCCAGACAACAGATGCAGCAGAGCTGGCTAGTGTGACTCCTCCTACCACCCATTGGGTGCCAATTGTTGTTAACAGTTTTTTATTATCTACAGTGGCTGCCTGCCCCTTAAGCAAAAGCTATCCTAGTCAGATTGCAATAGCGGTTTGGCTATAAGAGCCGCAGCCTGAGGGGATTCTGTTCCCTCAGGCACTGACTGTTTCAAAGCTACTAAGGGAAATTTTATCTAAACCTAAAGAACTCATGATTCAATGGTTTAGGTAGAATTCTGCTCACTCAGAGAGGCTGAATAACTAGTAGCTAACCTTCTCCCTTTGCTGCCATCTTCCAAAAAACCCAGTGTCCTTTTCTCAATCCCCACTTAAAAAAAAAACCCTTGCTATGGGGAACACTCCTCCACTGTTGGTGGGAGCACAAACTTGTACAGCTACTTTGGAAATCAGTATGGTGACTTCTCAGAAAATTGGGAATCAATCTACCTCAAGACCCAATGATACCACTCTTGGGTATATACCCAAGGCATGCTCAATCATACCACAATAAAACTTGTTCAACTGTGTTCATAGCAGCATTATTCATAACCAGAACCTGGAAACAACCTAGATGTCCCTAAACTGAAGAATGGATAAAGAAAATGTGGTACACATACACAATGGAGTATTACTCAGCTGTAAAAACCAATAACATCATGAAATTTGCAGGCAAATGGATGGAACTAGAAAATATCATCTGAGTGAGTTAACCTAAACTCAGAAAGACAAATATGGTATGTACTCACTCATAAGTGGATACTAGATGTAAAGCAAAGGATAACCAGACTGCAACCCACAGCTCCAGAGAAGCTAGCTAACAAGGAGGACTCTAAGAAGGACACATGAATTGTCCTGGGAAGGGGAAATAGATGAGTTCTCCATGAGTAAACTGAGGGCCGGAGGGTGAGGGTATGAAAGGGGGAAGGATGGGGGATGAGAACATAAGGGAATGGGATAGTTGAGCTGAGGGAGGGACAGAGTGGGAGAGCAATGAAAGAGATATCTTGATAGAGGGAGCCATTATGGGGTTAGAGAGAAACCTGGTGCTGGGAAATTTCCAGGAATCTACCAGGATAACCCCAGCTTAGACTATTAGCAATAGTGGAGAGGGTGCCTGAACTGGCCTTCCCCTGTAATCAGATTGGTGAATACCCTAACTGTCATCATAGAGCCTTCATCCAGTAACTGATAGAAGCAGATAAGGAGATCCACAGCCAAGCACCAGGCCGAGCTCCAGGAGTCCAGTTGAAGGGAGGGAAGAGGGATTATATGAGGAGGTGGGGGTTAAGATCATGTTGGGGAAAACTACAGAGACAACTGAACCAAGCTCATGGGAACTCAGGAACTATAGACCGACAGCTGTGGAGCCTGCATAAGACTGGACTAGGCCCTCTGCATAATCGAGACAGTTGTGTAGCTTGGTCTGTTTAAGGGGCCCCTGGCAGTGGGGTCAGGATCTATCCCTGGTGCATGAGCTGGCTTTTTGGAGCCCATTACCTATAGTGGGAAGCCTTGCTCAACCTGATGCAGGGGGGAGGGCCTCGGACCTGCCTCAACTGAATGTACCAGGCTTTGCTATGTTTGGTTCTTCCTTACCACTTCCTGTCAGCTACTTGCTGACTCAGCCTCCTGCTTTCAGGTTAATTTTATTTAATCAAACACATCTTTGAATTGTTAACAAAAGCAGCAGGAAAAATGCAACACACTTTAAAATAATATTCCCCAACAAAGGTCTTCTAGCTCTCCTTGCTGTCCCCATGAGTTGCAAAGGCGCTGTTCTCTGCTGAACTTGCCTTGCTTTTTTGTGGTCCTGTGGCTTGTTCTCCAGGCAGGGGTGTGGGTGGATTGTGAGATCTTTTGACTTCAGATTTCCCACCCCTTTTCTAGTGTGTGTCTGCTGCTTGTTGAGTTCAGCTGCTGATTTAGGTTTATAGCAGCAGGGTGAGTTCTCTCTCCTAGGTTCTCTCCATGTGCCTGGTGTTGGGAGCAAGTCAGAGCACTTTCCTGGTAGATTGGGCTATATGCACACCCTCTGTGTCTTTGTATAAACCTGGCTTCTTTATGGAAAAAAATCCCACTTAGACCTGTTTCTTCTTTCTGTAGTTATTTTCCATATCTCTCTATGGGTCATTTTTTGTCTTGACTTTCTTTTACCCAGAGTCTTGGTTTTATAGAAGCTGTTTCTGATCTGCCGTCCTCTCAGAATCTCCAGTTCGAAAGTACTCAGTGCTTCAGTGACTAGAATTCCATTTCCAGGTAGCTGCCTCATTTCAACTCTTTATTGTGCTTGGTTCCAATACACCAATAGAAGAGTCCAAAAACACTCTTCTATTCCATAAATAGAATTCTGAATTGTAACTTAAACAACACTTTCAGACTTCTTACCTCTCAAAATGGTTTCCCTGCCATGCAGTTTTCAAAGGAAGTAACTGAGAGATAGGCTGCCCCAAGTCAATGACATAGCTAGAATTCATGAGATCTGAGAAATAGGGATTCGTACAGGTGAAAGGGATGAAGCGGGGGCTGGGGAGATGGCCCTGTGGGTCAGAGCATTTGCTGTACAAGCATGAGGCCCTGAGCTCAAATCCCCAGCACTCATGTAAAAAGGCAAGCATGGTTGTGCTTTCTTGTAACCCCAGTGTTGGGGCTCAGGGGAGGGCAATGTAAATCCATGATGCTCCTAACCTGTCAGCATAGCTGAAATGTCAAGCTTCTGGTTCAGTAAGGGACCCTCTCTCAAGGCAATAAGGTGGGGATAAATAAAGGGAGGTACCCCTGTCTCCCTGTAACCTCATGTAAGAGAATTAAAAGTTATAACCCAAAGACATAAGAGAAACTAGGTTCTATTCATAATAATGGAGCTAAATCAAGAAATAAGACATTAAAGACATTGCTAGTTGCTTCTCCTATAGTGTTACTTTTTATTAACAGAGCCTGATGTTAGTGTAACCACAGAAACAATGAAAAGCCCCAGCTTCTGTGTTCTTACAGTTAGAGTTGGATATAGAAAACACTTCTGGCTTTGGTGAGATGAAGCTTGGTATGTTTTCCAAGAAAATGTATTAAAGGGACAGACTCACCTAGGATGTAACATTTCACCTCTGCTCTTTGCCTCTTTTGGACTGAATCTGAGACATGATGGCAGAAGAGGCTGCGGCCACTCTGTGAGCTGCTGAGAATAGCAGTGAACAAAAGGGACAAAGACAATCAAATGTCCTTGTTCTGCTTATGTGTGACAGGGAAGACATTCGAGAAAAAAATGAACAAATAAAATATTTTATATCAGAAGATAAAACTGTTGGAGCAAAATAAAGCAAGAAAGAAGGTCTGACTGGTAGGAGCACAGTGTCCTAATATTTTGATGGCCTAGGATATGCTAAGAGAATGCTGTAAATGAAGTCGGGGAGCAAGCTACAGAAAAGGAAGAAGGTTCTAGGCACAAGACAGTGGGGTTACACTTGGCATGTTTAGAAAATACCAAAGATATTGGTGTGGTGGCACACACCTTTGATCCCAGCACTCGGGAAGCAGAGGCAGGCATATTTTTATGGGTTCTAGGCCAGCCTGATCTATAGAGAGAGTTTCAGGACAGCCAGGGCTACATAGGGAAACCCTGTTTTGAAAAATGACAGAAACAACAAGAAAATACCAAGGAGTGAAGGGAGTGGCCTGGGAAAGGGCTGAAGAAAGAGGAATGAGGCAGTATTGTGTCAGACTTTCTTGGACACTGAAAGGCCCTGGCCCTTACTCCCGAAGGCAAACTCTTGAAAGGTTCTGAGCAGAAGAGGGATGTGATCTGGTTTATTTCTTAGATGGGTCACTCCAGCTCTTGTGATGGGAACAGATGCAGGGAATGAGGTTGGAAGCAGATCAGTCTCCACTTCGAGCCCATCATTATCGTCCAGAGCGCAGCTTGATGTGGTCGTGACTGGGTGACAGTAGTAGAGTGGTGGGAAATGGCCAGATCTTGTATATATTTTCAGTGTTGGGGCATCCACATTTTGTGATGGAGCCAAATGGGAGGTTGTTGAAGAAATTTCCAAGCATCTGGGAGAGTCTAGTTACTGTTTACTGAGATGGAAAATAATGGAGCAGAGTTTTTGAGGGAACTATCAGGAAGGGTTTTGGACATGCTCTGTTTGAATTGCCCATCAGGTAACCAAGTATGGAAGTCAATTAGATCATTGTGTTGTGGTTTGGGGGAACTTTGAGATTTAATGCTACTGCACAGATAGTAGTAAACAGGAAACTTGGGGTGACCAAGGAGTGCCTATGTTTAGAGCTTTGGGGTTCACCAAAGCTTAAAGATTGAGTGGATGGGGAAAAGGGGACGGGATGAAGGGACACTGACATGAAGCAGCCAAAGAGATGGCAAATGTGCCCTGGAAGCCAGGTTTCAAGAGTAAACTTGCGTTCACTTTGTTAGAGAGTCGTAACAACATGTTTGAGAGTAATCATAGGATGACATAATTTGTGTGATACACTTACAAAAGCTTGTATTAAAATAAAAAAATATGTAGGAGCTGAAGAAATGGTTTATTCAGTGAGTGCTTGTTATACAAAGACAAAACTTGAGTTTCATCACCAGCACCCATGTGAAAAAACTGGGTGCTGTCATAGCTGCTTATAATCCCAGCACTGGGGAGGTGGAGACAGAAGACCATTAGGGCTTGCTGGCCAATCATTCTAGTCAGATTGGTGGGCTTTAGATTCAGTGAGAACCTGTCTCAAAAAATAAGGTGGAAGACTCATGTGATAGCTCAGGGAATAAGAGGTCTTGCTGCCAAGCCTGATGACTTCAGTTCAATTCCTGAATCCCACATAATAGAAGAGAAAGAATGAACCCTACAAGCTGCCTTCTGACCTAACCTATACATGTGTACCATGACACAAATATATTCATATTTCCTCCCCCTTTTCTATTAATAAATAATATAAAAATTTTTAAAATAAGGTAGAATGTAATTGAGGAGGACACCATCATTGGCTTCTGGCCTCCATGTATAGACACACATATAGGTACACATACCCACCCTCACCCGCCACAAATATGTACACACACATACAAAATGAGAGAGAGAGAGAGAGAGAGAGAGAGAGAGGGCGGGGGGGAGAGAGAGTGTTTGTGTTTAGCTAGACTGGCTTTTATGTAGCTAACTTGTATTCCTTGGGAAGAAAAATGTCATTTCTTTTCATAAAAAAAATAGAAAAAAAATGTATAAATTGGCAATTTCAGTCCAATGTTTAATGAACTGTGATAATCAATTGATACATTAATTAAACTTGGGAATATATTAAAATATGAATCCATTTTTTGGAATGTGATTATGGCACAAAATTTTTGCTTTTCACAATAATGTATCTTTATCAAGTGACATTTCCTTCTTTCTCTATAAACAGTTCTTTCTTTTATTTTATTAATTGTTCTCAGTTTAAAACTTTGCCAAAGAAGCTTACAATTTCTGTCTCCTTGGCCTTCGCATTTAACAATGGTTCAAAAGCATTGAGAATTCTTATACAATAAACAGGTTCAAGACTATGATTTTTCTCATTAATTGTTACCGTTAGTAGCAAGTATGTATAAGGCTAAATTCATGTATAAGGCACAGAATAGTTCATGTGCTGTTGCTTCCCATGTTTTGAAAAGTAAAATAAACACAAAACATTTCCCACATTTTTTGGGGAGGGAGTGTTAAAGTTATACGTCTTTATTACTTCATCAGAAGACTTTCAATCTATTATATTTGGATGTTTATACTGGTTTTTTGTTATTGTCATTTTGGCTTGATTTCTTTCTTTCTTTTTAAGAAGTAAAAGCGTGTGCTATTTTACACATTTTTTTTTTTTTACTAATGCCCAGGTTGAATTGTGTTAGCCAGAAACACATGTGTGAACTATTTAAGGTGGAGTATAGGAACTCAGCAATTTAATTTCTAATTATTTATTTATTTTTATGCATATGTGTGTACTTATGTGAGGTTTTGTATATCATGTGCATGCAGGAACGCACAGAGGCCAGAAGAGTGCATCAGATCCCCTGGAACTGGAGGTACAGATGGTTGTGAGCTACTTAAAGGTGCTGGGAACCAAATTCATGTCATCTGTAAGAGAAGTCAGTGTTCTTAACCATGGGGCTGTCACTCTAGTCCTCAGCAATTTTTTTTTTAAAAAGATTCATTTTGATTTTATGTGTATGAGTGTTTTCCTACATGTATGCTTATGTACCACATGTTTACCTGGTTCTCCCAGAGGCCAGAAGAGGGCATTTAGAACCTCTGGAACTGGAATTGCAGGCAATTGTAGGCCACTATGTAGGTGCTGGGAACTGAACCCAGATCCTCTGCAAAAGCCTCAAGTTCTCTTAAGTGGTAAGCCATCACTCCAGCCCTGGAACTCAGCAATTTTATATGACAATGTAACTGATAGAGAAAATATATTCACTTCCTTGTCTAAGTTCTGATTTCTGCCTCTTAGTTTTATAGTTTGAAAAATAAAGATAACCATTAAGCTAGTAGATAGCCTGCTTACCAAATGATTGTGGAATGAAAGCAGTTGCTCCTGTCCGTCTTTATTTGACTTGCATGTATACATATTCATTGTACATGTGTGAGTATATGTGTATTCCGTGTGTGTGTGTGTGTGTGTGTGTGTGTGTGTGTGTGTGTGTGTGTGTGCATGTAGAGGCCAGAGGTTGACTTTAGTGTCTTCCTTGGACACTCTTTATCACAGAGGCAGAGCTCTCTCTGAGCTTGCAGATTCTGCTAGAACACCAACCACCTTGCCCTGGGGAGCCCCTCTCTCTGTCTTCTAGGCACTAGGACTATAAATGGGCTGGTAAGCCTGCCGAGCTTTTAGGAGGGTACAGGAGAGCTGAACACTGGTCCTCATGCTTGCTCGGCGAGCACTTTCTGCACTGAGCCATCTCTCCAGACTTCCATAATTACATTTATCATAAAATATTCCTGTAAATAAGATAGTCACAGTAACTCTCCTCAGTCAAGAAGTAGATGACACCTAGGAGTCTCTTGCTGTCAGGAGAATCCTAGGTTGACTAGTGAAACCCCCATTTCCAATGCTTGTAGAGTACCTCCTTATTTTTGACAGGTGCTTAATAATCCATTGCTTGGTTATACTTTTGTTGGTGGTGGTCTTTTTAGTAAATAAGGCAATTAGATATAGATGAATAATCAAGGTCCTCTCATGGAAAATAGATTGTGTTGAAGTCTATTAAAATAGATCGCAGAGAATAACTCAGTGTTCAATTCTACTTGACTCTTTTAGTGAACACGGGTCCGAGGATTTTCAATATTCCGATTCTTCAGAAGCACACTCCCATTGTCTCTTTATGACCACAACATAGGAAGCATATCTGTGAGGATGTACTTTAGGAACTTCTTGTTTATTTTAGGAAAATTTTATAGAAAAATAACACCCCAAAGTCTTTTAAAAATCATTTTTTAAAATTCCCAAAGCAAGAGCTTAAATTTATTTCTTGCCATCCAGCACCCAGTTTCCTCTCTGTGACATCTACTACCAACAGTTTTGGGTATTCTTTCTGACATGCTTTGGTGTTGTACTACTTGAGTGTGTTACATGTGCACCTGTCCCACTTGTTTTTCCCCAGAGTAAAATGAAATGGTGCTGCTTGTATAGATCTGTAACTTTAGAAATTGTATTCCCACTCCTGCAATGTATCCTGGATCTGGGCAGAAATATTCTGATTAATTAAACTTATCTATCTCTTATGTCATCTTTATTTATTTTCATGTACTGACAACATTCACAATAGCCAAACTTAGAAGCGATTGATTTATTATTAACTGCAATGGCAATTTATCAGTTTACAGTCTGAGATATATCTGGCATCGTAGACATTGCTTATTTGCTTGGGGCATTCCCACCTGATGGATGAATTACTCAAGAGCCTAAATTATAGATAAGAAGACTGATTGTTGTGCAAAGAATTAGAGTGAAAGCAGAGGTGTCCTAACAGGATATTTCTATCACACGCCACAGTAACTTGATGACTTGCCTTGAGGTTCTTTCTGTCTTAACAGCTGGCATTAGTCATCATAGCACCGAACCTTGTGAGGGAAACATGAAGCAGATTTCTACAGGCTCTAGGTCTGTGCTGTGCACTGCCCACAACTCCATTTGACACATCTGATCAGGGCTTTGTTCATGACAGAGAGCAGCTTACCATCTTTCTTTATGTGAGAGAAATGCTGATTAGTATTTAAGGAGCTGCTAAATCTGCTTGATGGTGACAGAAAAACCTTGGCTTCCACAGCATCTCATTTACAGGCACTGTTTGCAGGTAAGGCTCTGTGATTAATATAGAGAGAGGCAGTGTATTGGCCAGTTTTATGTCAACTTGACACAAGCTGGAGTCATAGAGAGGAGGAAGCCTCAGTAGGCAGTAGGGCAGTTGTAGGCAGTAGGGCATTTTCTTAATAGTGTTTGATGGGGGAGGGCCCAGCCCATTGTGGGTGGTGCCATCTCTGAGCTGGTGGTCCTGGTTCTATAAGAAATCAGGCTGAGCAGACCATGAGGAGCAAGCCTGAAGGCAGCATTCCTCTATAGCTTTTGCCTCAGCTCCTGCCTCTGGGTCCCTTCCCTGCTTGAGTACCTGTCCTGACTTCCTTTGATGATGAACTGTGATGTGAAAACATAAGTTGAATAAACCCTTTTCTCCCCAAGTTTCTTTGGTCATAGTGTTTCATCATAGCAGTAGTAACCCTAAGACAGGTGATCACTACAGTGTCAGCAGATATAGCTGGCTGGTGTCCCAAATTGCCCCTAATTGAAAATCATTGGCTTAGAGTGAAGAAAACCAAACCACATGAGATAATGCATAGAAGTTAACTGAAAAGTAAGCATTGAGGATATGACTGAGCATGCCTCTTTGGTTGCACAGGGGTATAGAACTGTTAACAATGGACCTGTCTTGTCTCTGCTTTCCACTAATTATAAGATCTTTAGTTAGTGGCTTTACTCATCTGGTTGGGATTAGAGAATTAGCCATATTGTATTCTCTCTAAGTCGCATGCTTGTTCTGAACATGAGATACACTAGCATTTGTTGTTCTTTATAATATGTACAAAGGTTTCTGTAAATGATAAAATATGCCCAAGTGCTGTATATATATCTTACTATGCATTTTCTATCCCTTTAGATTAAAAAAACTGGCAATATAAAAACTACCTTAATTTATTCTCTTTGTGAATTTGACCACCTAAATGTGTTCTAGGAATGATCAGTTTTCTTATTTTTTTAAATACATAGGGTTAAAGTGTAGTATCTTCTGTTTTATAGTAAGAATAAATAAAATGAGATTTCTTAAATTTAAGTAGATAAAACAGAAAGATACATCTCTTGACATGAATTTATTTTATATGTTGCACAATAGACACAGGTCTTTGGGAAAACTTAATGTTAACACTTCTCTATCCAGAAGAAGACTTATTTCCTATTGTTTGTTGTCCTGAAGTAATTCTGTATAATGACTCAACTGTTTTACCCTCATCTTATCTCAGTGGTTCTCAACCTATGGGTTGTGACCCCTCTGGGGTCACATATCAGCTATCCTGCATATCAGATATTTACATTACAGTTTATAACAATAGCAAAATTATACTTATGAAGTAGCAATGAAATAATTTTATGGTTGGGGTCACCACAGCATGAGGAACTGTATTAAAGGGTCACAGCATTAGGAAGGTTGAGAATCACTGCCTTAGCCAATTCACCTTTGTTTTTGTGCTTCAGTGGATTAATCTTAGTCATGGTTTCTCTGTATACTTAATGTTTGCTGAATGAAGGAATAGATTGCAGAAAACACATCCTACAGGCTGTCTGATAAATTATCAGTGATCCTAGTCTTCATTGTAGATTTCCTCTGAGTGGACTGCAGTAGGTATCGTTGTGATGCTCTTGTCCCCAGAGTTTACTCTGAGTATTGCCCTTTGGGTTGTAGTGTTTGGCACAGTTGTCCCTATAGGCCTCTGCACTCATGTGATCTGTTTTGGATGCCTGACCATCATGGATAACCTATCAACAATTGTTGATTTTTCATATTGACCCTGTCTACCTTACCTTTTCATATTTACTCAGATGGGATAGTAATCACAAGGATTTAGGACAGTGCCCTCACCCAGTAAGAATATTGAATTCAGTGGAATTGTTTGGGTCAATAGTATAAAGTAGCTCATGCACAATTACTTGAACCAGTTAGTTAATTCTTGAGTCCAGATGCACTGTCACATCTGGTTTCTGTGTGGGTCCTGGGGATCTGAACCCAGACTTCATGCTTAAGCAGTAAGAATATCTACCTCCTTAACCGTCTCTCCAGCCATGTATTTGTTTTCTTTATGGGTTGTAATCCACATCTTTCAGTCAGCTACGTATCCTTACTCAAGCCTCCATTTTCCTCTAAGATATTCTGTATTCTATACAGATATAATTTATGCTGCCTTGTCTACCATCCTGTCTCCATTTGTATACTTCTTGTATACCTGTGTATATAGGAGGCACTCACATGGGTTTTGACCTGTTGAATAAATTAAACTCAGTGTTTTGTTATTTATGCTTTGATTAATGCTACCATCAGATATAATATTTTTTCCTTAAGTACTTTTCTACTTTCAGTTAGATATTCAGTTTAGACTGCCATGGTTAAATGAAACCAATTTGAATAGCCACCTGAACAACTTTAGAATCATTTCTGAGTTTCTTAAAGAAAAACCCTGAGCTTATTGAAGACAACAAGAGAGGAAATGATAAAGGCAGCAGAGCAGGGTAGAAAAGATGTGTCCTGTCTGAAGAGGAAAGACTCGGACACTGCCTTAGTGTCTCCAGCTGCAAGCTGTTCAGATTGGGCTAGAGTTGGGAATGGGGCTTGTCTCCCCTCAGCTGCTTTCAGAAGCCGCCTTTGCTACTTGGACTGCTCTCTCTGTCTCGTTTTTTTAAGCTTCCAGAACATTCTTACACCTTGCCATGGAACAGAACCTTAGAATGCTTTTTTCTTCTTGTCCTACCAAGTCACACCAGGGCTCTCTCCATCTTGGAGGACTAAAATACGGCCATTTTGGTGAGGCAGACAAAGGTGTGAGTGGTGCTTTTGTTTCAAATAGGAACTTTTCCCCTTTTTATTAAATCTACCAGTTATCTCCTGTACCACATCCAGGATTTCCTTTGACACTAGTATTTGTAAAATCTATGTTCCCTAACAGGCTCTTATAAAATGCACTAATTAGCTTATTAATTAATTTGTATCTTCATATTCCCAAAAGTTGATATTAGGGATGACTTTAGTCACAGGACACTTAGAGATCAAAAATGGTGGGCACACCTTGATTTTAATAGATACCCAAACCTCTTTTCTCTAAGAAGCTTGACTCAATCTTTAAGGGGAAAAAAGGGGTTGTTCAATCCTCATCCTATGGAATACACAGACAGTATTGTCTCTTTTTTTGGCTGAGGAAGCTTCAGAAAAGAAGCTCCCTTAGTGTCACACATCTAGCCCAATGAACACTAAGAACTCCTGAGCTCAGACTTTAGACCTCTCTCCCTTTCTATTAAATTTTAAAGAGAGTTTAACTGTTTCTGTGTTTAAATGTGGCCATGATATTGTTGATGACTCCATTTCTACTTTTCACAAGGTCATTTTCACTTATAATTCTGTAGGCGACTTAACTTGTTGAAAACCAAGCTCCTGATGCTCCACAGTCGAAATTTTGCCTCTAACATTCCTTACCTCAGTAAACCATGTTGCTTAGGCCAAGCATGCCACATTTCAATTCTTCACAAATACTAGTAGATACTCTTACAGGAATAATCAATCTTTTGACATTGAGATACAACGTTGTTGTCTACATTCATGTTCAAGTACCACACAATTGAGTTTTCAGAGATAGATAATGAAGAAATCCCATAATGTTTTTAATAAGCTTACCACTTGGAGTTGGGCCACATTCATAGCTGTCCTTGGCAACGTGTAGCCCATAGGCTGTCGGTAAGTTGGACAATGGGCTATCCTAAGACTGTCCACATCATTTTCTCTAGTATGGCTGTCCTGGTTCAAGTCCTCATCTTCTCTGGGGGTGACTGGAAGATTTTCCCAATGGATTACATGCTTTTGTCCCTTCCCTCACTTAATATAGATTTCTGCTGAAATGTAATGTCTTCTCATTAACAAGCTCCAGTGTAAGAGCTGGCCCTTGACTCCCTCTGTACACTGTTGTCAGGGAGGACCCCTGCCTCTTGTTCCCCTTCAGGTACATGGGGCAGCTTTCCCTGGTCATGCACAGCATAGTCTGCCTCAGAGTTTGTGTTCTGTTGTTCCTTTGCCTAAGTTCCATTTCTCTAGGTACTTAATTTCTCCCTTTTCTTTGAACCTCCACTTCCATGGCATTTCTTCAAGAAGGTCCTTTTTTGTTTATTATGCGTCATGCTTACAGCAGCCTCCTCCTAGAAGCTCCATCTTGCTGTGCTCTTCTTCCATACAGCTTATCACTAAATGCTATTATATTTGAACTATTTGTTATTCTCTGTATCCACGAGGACAGGGAAATCCAAGGCATTGCTTCTTAGTTCACTGATGTAGTTTGAGTACTCAGAATAGTGCACGGCTCATTTAATACACTGAGTATATATGTGTGGGCTGAATGACTATATGAATAACTATGTGAAAGGGCCCAATGGAATACTCAAGTGCACAAGTCACTGCTGCCAACTCCATGTGCAGATATTATGTGATATATGCACACTTCCTCCTGCTCTGGAACACTCTGGCTTTTGAATCTTATCCAGTATCAATTGCCTCTTGCACCCAATCCCCCAGGTTTCATGTTTCTTCTCCATCTTCACAAAATCAGCCTTTTGAAATGAATTTTATAGCATAGCAAGGGTTCATAGACTGTAGAACATCTGTGTCAGGAGAGGAGGATTCTTTCATGGTAATGATGGTGAAAACGGAACATATAGAGAAAGAAATGAGAAAGCTGGACAAATTTAGTTCCAAAGTTCTGAAGCTTGAAGGTAAATGCCCTTATGAAATCATTGCAAATTGGAAAAGTATCAAAAGGTTGTCCCTTTTCTGATTAGAATGCACATGAAGAGCTGATGAGATGGCTCAGTGGGTAAAGGCACTTCCACAAAAGCTTGTTGGCTTCAGTTTGGTTCTTGGAACCCAGGGCAGAAAAAGAACCACCTCCAAGAGTTGTCCTCTAATGTGCAGACACCCCATGGGATGTCGTCATAGGACATGTTACACACACTCACATTGTATCCACACAACATTAGTAAATAAAAGTTAAAACTCAGTCACCTGGAGGCCAGTGTTTTATATCCAATTCTGAGTCCAACATGGGTGCTGAGTTTTTATTTAAGACAAAAATGGCTTCAGAGATGGCGAGCAGTATAATGAGAACTCATAGAAATGGTTGGACAGCAGCAAACAGTGTGCCAGGCATTATTACAAATTCTGTTAATAAAGTTACTTAACCCTCATCCTGTGAGGAAGATAGTATCATATCTTCTTTCAGGTGAGAAATTGAAGATACAGAGATGTTAAGTAACTCAATGTCACACAACTAGTCACCACTGATTTCAGAGTCATATTCTAACTCTTGTGCCGTTGTCTTTGAATATATGCAGATATGCAACTGAAGAAAACTGAGGCTGAGACCAAAGTTCTAAGGCAGTTTTAGTTGTAACCTCAAGTTCCAGGTTCACCCCTTAGTCAGTTTCCCACGTGTATTCAAACTGTGTAATGGGTTTGGTGCTACTACTTTATTACACCTACTCGTGTCTCTTCTATTAGCCTGCTTAACTACCTTTAAGGATTGTCCTTAATTCATTTTTGAGCCATTACATTTAGTTGCAGGCATGTCATATAATCAACATTCAGGTTTTGTTAAATAAACAGAAGACTGTCCTTCCTCATATTTTCAAATTAACTGGAGCTGTCCTAATTAAGGTAGCTGTCAGGTGATGTAGTGAGCTTTGGTCACTGGCAGTACTCAGTTCTATGCTGCATGTATTTTGTTTTGTTTGTTTTTGTTTTATAGAGATAAGGTCAGGTAGCAAGTAGTCCAAACTGGCCTTCAACTAAATAGCCAAGGATGTCCTTGAACTTCTGCTTTTCCTGTTTCTACCTTGAATATGCTATCATTGAAAGCATGTGTCACCATGCCCAGATAATTCCGTGCTGGATATAGAACTCAGAACTCTGGGCTGGTGAGATGGCGCAGCTAGTAAAGGTTTCTCCTACAGCCTACAGTCTGTCTTTGTTTCTGTGACCCATATGATGGAGAAAGGACAGAATCAGTTCCACAAGTTGTTTTCTGGTCTCCACATGCATGCTGTAGCACATGCCTACAACTAGCATGTGAATATACATATGCATACCAAAATAAATAAAATTAATTAAAAGAATTTAAAGAACTCAGATCTTCCTGCATGCTAGGCAAGTACATTACCAACTGAGCTCCTTCCCAGCCAAGGCTCATGATTGACAGATTGCAGGTGTATCTGCATCATGTGAAAATGGAAGGTTAGGTTAAGTTTCCTCTAAGTATATTATCCAATATGATAATGAGTTAGTTATGAGTTTTCTCCATATATTTCCTGAGTGCTTGCTATGTGCCTAGCACTGCAGGTACAGAAATAAATGTAGCCAAGCCAGTAACATAAGAAACAAGTCACCAGTGACTAAGAGAAAGCATGCTTAGGAAAATAGGTATACATTTTTATAAAGAAAAATAAATAGAAAAGGACATATTTTAGTGATGTTTTGAGCAAACTTGAAAGGGAAGAGCCAGATAAGAAAACTGAGCCTCACGCCATGTCTTTCTGAATATCTGAGAAGGGAAAATTTGGGGAGCGAAGACCACGTGCTATGAAATTCCCATAGAAATAGTGAATCATTTGCTATCAAGATCTGTAGTAAGGCTGGATTAATTCAGTAGACATTAATTAACTTCTGAAGTATTTTGTAACTCTTGGAACAACTGTGCCTTCTTTTATTTCCAAACTGCTAAAGATGGTTGATTTTCCCATCTCCCACTGTGGCTCTGCAGAGGCAAGGGCATGGACTAGAGCAGTCTAGTAAGTCAGATACAAGCAAGATTTCTGTTGCCTGGGACAGAGATTCTAACAGTAGGGCAACTGTGGTCCCCTTCCTCCAAGGACTCTGGTCCCTCATGCTGCTCATCTTTTACACATGTCCAAATTCGTCTTAACAGAGAATCATCGTCACTAGCTGGGACATGATGCCTAGGTGGGCGGGGGATTCCCCGTGTTGTTTAAGTCATGGTTGTCTTTGAATTTGGCTGGCATGTTCATGATTAGTTTACTAACAATTGGTTTTTTTTCTTCTTATGCCATATGCTATTCCATGATTCATCAGCTTTGAGTCTGTTGCCTTGAAGGTGAAACAATTTCTTCCAATGTTGATATTTCAAAATCTCATAGATAACAAGCACACACATATGTAGAGTCCTTTCAGAAGTTTTAAACATTTGGAGATGAATGAATTATGCTGCTCCAAATGGAAAGGAGTGCTGTAAAATGATAACGGTTCTATCCAGCCCTCTTCTCTGAACAGCTGCTGGACACTGACATAGAAGGCCAGGGGCTTTACTCCTTTTGTTTTTCCTTGTGAAGTTATTGATGCTGTGCGTTACATAGGACTTTAAGATTTTTAACAGTTTACCTAATTGCCTTGCTTTATATTTCTTTTAATGCTTTTTGTTATAAAATCTTTATTTGGGGAAGTGAATAGGGCTTAAGTTCCAAATTAGCTGTTTATATTGTAGTCATGGCATCATGGATTCAATGAGCAGCAATGACTATCAAAACTTCAAGAAATAGTTTTTATGTTTCTGATATAAACATTAACCTTTCCATGTGTGAATATGGAAATTTTACATTTTCTGAGTACAAAACAAAGCTGTTCTTTCTACATGGCACTTTTTAAATTATTTATTTATTTATTTATTTATTTATTTTAATTTTTATTTTGCAATACAATTCAGTTCTACATATCAGCCACGGATTCCCTTGTTCTCCCCCCTCCTGCCCCCCTCACCTTCTCCCCAGCCCACCCCCCATTCCCATCTTCTCCAGGGCAAAGCCTTCCCCACAGACTGAGATCAACCTGGTGGACTCAGTCCAGGTAGGCCCAGTCCCCTCCTCCCATGCCGAGCCAAGCGACCCTGCATAGGCCCCAGGTTTCAAACAGCCGACTCATGCAATGAGCACAGGACCCAGTCCCACTGCCTGGATGCCTCCCAAACAGATCAGGCCAATCAACTGTCTCACCCACTCAGAGGGCCTGATCCAGTTGGTGACCCCTCAGCCATTGGTTCATATTTCATGTGTTTCCGTTCGTTTGGCTATTTGTCCCTGTGCTTTATCCAACCTTGGTCTCAACAATTCTCGCTCATATAAACCCTCCTCATTCTCGCTAATTGGACTCCCAGAGATCCACCCGGGGCCTAGTCATGGATCTCTGCATCCAGATCCCTCAGTAGTTGGATGGGGCTTCTAGCACGACAATTAGGGTGTTTGGCCATCCCATCACCAGAGTACGTCAGTTCGGGCTGTATCTCGACCATTGCCAGCAGTCTGTTGCGGGGGTATCTTTGTGGATTTCTGTGGGCCTCTCTAGCACTTTGCTTCTTCCTATTCTCATGTGGTTTTCATTTACCATGGTCTCCTATTCCTTGTTCTCCTCTGTTGTTGATCCAGCTGGGATCTCCCGCTCCCCCAAGCTCTCTTTCCCTCGACCCTCGCCCTTCACTACCCCCACTCATGTCCAGGCTGTTCATGTAGATCTCTACATGGCACTTTTTAAGCATTTAGAAGATTAGGTGTCTGATAAACACGGACCACATTAAATTTCTGCTGGCTGCTTTCATTAGTGCACTTAATGTGTTGTGCATTGAGCTGCCTGTCTCACACTCAGAATGCTGGTGACTGTTTTTCAGAGAAGTAAAACCTGAGATTTCATGGTTTGAATGCATGTGAAAATATCTATGTGAGTTGCATGATTAGAAAGAGACTTTAAAAAGACTCTAATTTTCAGCATATCTTCTTCTCTCCCCGTTACCTGGTTTTAGCTCCTCTTTGGTTCAGGTGTGTTGGTGTCCCTAAGCCTTTCTGGGCCTCAGCTGGAGAAAGTGGTGATTAACAGAAGCCTGGTGGGGAAGCTCATCTCAGACACCATCAGTGATGGTAATTACACCCGTGTGCAAATCAATTGCCTACATTAACAGTGGGGCAGGAGAAATACTTTGTCAACAGGTAGACTAATTATTACCACTGGGGACTTGCAAACACAACAAGTAATTGCTTGTAATAGCATACTTACAACCCCTGGGACCAATAACAGGCTTCAACTAATATTTAATGTCCGTGCACTTTTCTTCTTGATAAGTGTTAGGCTCAGAGTCTAAGTCCTTTCCAATCTTTCCTTTACACTTTTGAATATAATTTTAAAGTACACTTTTCTCATTCATTAAGAATAATTTCTCTGTTATTGACAATTCCAATTTTTCCAAATGAATTATACATAAATAACACAAATATGCCAAGGCAGGCACTGGTGAAATACCCTGAGTGCTTTGCTTCCCGTATGAAGCTGCGTGTTTACTCATTCATGAATACTAGCTTCTGAGTAATGGGTTATACTTTCTAAGTAGCAAAAGTCAATGCTAGATACACCAGGGAAGCAGATCTATTAGGTGACAACACCGTGCATGGTTGGGATAAAGCACATTCAAAAGATTTTAAGCCATTTATTGAGTAGGAAGGCTACTGATATTTGTTGAGCTATAAAGGTTCCGTGCTGGGTGCCATTGTATTTAATTCGAGAAAGGGCTATAGAAGATATAGTTATTTTCATTCTAGTAGATAAGGAAGGTGAAGATGAGCTATTCAGAGTAATGGTCAGGCTTATGTAGTTAGGAAGTGGCTGAGTTAAACTCATCATCTGAGCTCAAGTTCTGACCTACTTTCTGCTCTACTATGCTGACTCTGGATTTTAAGATTCTGTTCCTTTATTTGGAGGAAAAAAAAATCTAAAGACAAGCCAAATTATCATGAAGGATTAAAACCAGTGTCTTAAACTGAGTAAGAAAGATGTGGTCTAGCAGAGAGGACAGAGGTGAGTGGGAAGCCCCCTTCTGCTATAGGCACCACTCAGCGCTTCTGAGGACATCCTGGCATAATTGCAGACTTTAAAGAAAGTGCTGTGTGGGAGGGTTACACTTAGCAACACCACTGATAACAACAGGTGGAAGCAGGCAGGGTTGTGGGCTTGCCACTTCCTCCACCACGTAGGGGTATGATGCCAAGGGACTTCTCTGTGGAGGTGCTCTGTTTTCTTATTCTCATCAAACCCTTCATTGACTTTGCAGATAACACCGACTATGATGGTTTCTCATATTCATGTTCTTCTGTTAGACTGAACAGGGAACTTCCAACACTCTTCTGTCGGAGTTGCCCTTTTTCACGTGTTTCTTTTATTGGTACCCAGATAATACACTCTCAAGGGACATGATAGCAATGTGGTTTCTTGGCAGCTCTCCAGAGACTCTGGCGATTGTGCAGATCCACTGTGGGTCACTGCATGTGCATGCAGAGGTGGAATAGAGAAAAGTATAGACAATGTTTAGTAATTTCTTTTTTCGCCTGTGAGCAGTTCACATAGTAATGACTCTGTATATAACCTGTGATACTATCTACCTACTTATATTCTTTAGAAATAAAACTGTACAAGTATTTTTTGCTGGTCTTCATTATTAAATATTAATATAATATATACATTTGGGTATAGCATACTTTATTTCACCCAGTTTGTAAGTCCTCAAAAGAGGGATTACAGTTAATTTTTTGTGTGATTTTTCAAGACAGGGTTTCTCTGTGTAGCCCTGGCTGTCTTGGAACTCACTCTGTAGATTAGGCTGGCCTTGGACTCAGATTTCTGCCTGCCTCTGCCCCCTAGTGCTGGGATTAAAGGCGTGTGCCACCACCGCCTAGCTATAGATGAAAAATTTTAAATTAAAAAAAAAAATAAGGTTGGTAGAGACCACTGATCAGCATCAATCCACTTATTCTCAAATGGCTTATATGAATATATGAATGTAGAAATCGTACATAAACACAAATAAAAGTCTCTGTAATCTTTTTTACGCCTTTTTTTTTGGAGACAGGCTCTTACTGCATATCCCTGGCTGGCCTCAAACTTTGCCTGTCTCTGCCTTCCAAGTGATGGGATTAAAGGTATGTGCCACCATGCCCAGCCTCTTTTATGTGTTTTGTGCTCTAGTTTTCAAATACTTTCTTTGGTGGTGGTCTTCAAACATTAGTTTATATGGAAATAGTCATGGAAAAACAGAGGAAAATACCAAATCCTTATGATTGTATTGATGGTTATTGTTTATTTCTCCTATCTTTAACATCATCCAGGATATATTTGGGAGATGTTAGTAACTTCATTTATATTTATTTTCTGACAGTTTCTTTTAATAATATTTCAGTGGAAATGTATCAACTTGTTCTAACCTTGTTCTAACTTGGGATCATTAAATCCCTGTTTAGCTCTTCTTACAGACAGTTTCATCATCTTATCATTTTTGGCGCAAAACAAACTATGTTTTATTCAGTTTACAAAGAAGATGGATTCTCTTGATGTAAACAAGAGATTGGAAAAACTCTCAGCCTTGGATTATAAGGTAGAAATTTCAATGTATATAGTCATATTACTACTCATTAAAGCACACTAAAGCATTGCATGAGTTAATGTTATGGTTTTTACTCTTGAACATTGTGGGTTTGGGGAAACCTGAATCTAGCTTTGCACCTTTCCTGTGGTGGAGGCCTAATGATGACATATTTGAGCTTATAGAGTGCAAAGTTGGCTTTCGTGCTGATGTTAGTAGATAATTCTTTTTCACGTTCCACTGAGGATTCATATAGCTACTCTGGTTTTCACTCAGAGAAAGGAAAGAAGGAAGGTCTTTCAAAGATTAATAGAAAATGCAGTAAGTAATGGGAAGACGCTCACATCCCACCCCAACTGTACAGGGGGGAATACAAAAGGACATTTCTTTCAGGTGTGCTAGTCCTTCTCCCTCTGCTAACCCCGGGGAATTTGTTTCCCTGTATCATGGACATTACATCTGTTAAGGCAGGATTTTTAGTTTAAATGATGTGCTTAAATTTTCCACATTACATTTTAACCGCTGGAAAGGCATACTCTCTGCAAGGGTGAGCATCTAATACATTTTCCAGGCTGTTTCAGTTCAAGGCATCTTTTCAGCAATGACTTGTGTTTGCAAGATTGATCCAGCCTCTGTGACGTGGATTTGAGACAGTTCACTGTTCAGTGGGAACAGAGCTGATACAGCTTTCTTAAAAATGATGCACATGTATGCCAGAGGCAAAGCCAGTCCTGTAGCTGGTAATTGGTATGTGTGCTTAGAAGCTGTTTTTTTGTATCTAACTTTCTGCACTTTGGAATTGTTATTTATGATGATTGGGGTAATAGTGGCATAGGAAATATATAATTTGTTTAATAGAAACATCTATTCTTATAAGAAAGAGTTTAACATGGAAAAAATTACCTAAAATAAGTTTTTCATTGTGATAATAAAATACAATATGGCTAGTATGCCAGATTTGTGGAGCTTCTATAAAATTTACATGATAATGATTTTTTCTAATTGGCAATTTATGATATTCATGTATTATATTTAGTTAGTCAAAAATCAAAGATTCCCTTTAATATTATTACAGCATTGTTTTTTCCCCAAATTGTTAACCTATATTGATTTTAAAATGTTGTTTTTTTCCTAATGTTGATTTTTAAAAATGTATCATTCTTCATTAGCTAAAGCTATTTAAAGTGTTATTAACCTTATTATGTAAAATCCTGTATGACTAGTTCCTTTGTTTCAGATATGATAGGTAACTGAGTGATGTCTTCTTGACTGAAAGATGGTAGCTAATGAGAGCTGAAACTCTGAGGGTATCAGGTATTTTTTAAAGAAAATAATATAAAAAATAAGCCTAATCTTTGGGTCTATCTTGCTTAAATAGGGGGTTTAACACAGTATTTCTGCCTTTGGACTTTGGCAATTATTGGCACTCCATATCATTGCTACACAATAGAGGAATATGTTTCCTTCTGGAAAGACCATGATTTTCATTTCTTACTGCAATGTTTGAAACATATAATTAGTGAATGCCATCATTTACCAACTGGAAGGCTAGTGTAAGAAACTTACCCATTTTCCCTGCTCTCTTGAGCATCATGACAGAACACCAATGCCTTTCAAATTCACAGGAAACATAAAATCTGAAACAACAACTACTCTGTATTGTACAAAAACTGAACATGCCAATCACTCATTTTTAACTTGACTTTATCATCTGGAAATTTGTAACATGCCTACATGGCAGGCTGGATACCAAAATATAATGTGCATGTGTCTTTAAATATTTAGCAATTATAGTATTTCTCTCAAATAAGAAGGAAGTTTTAATAATTACATCAAAAACTTAACTATAAGTATTTATACTTAAAAACATAAAATGCATCTGTGTTTTATCAATGTCCATTTGGACTCTAAAACAAAAACTTTTATCGAGTATTTATAATTCTGATTTTCTTTCCAGTTATACCATAATTTAATTATTTCACACTGAAATAATTTTGACAAGAAGAATTTCAGGGTAAATATCCTGATAGTATTGACCTTTAACAAGCTTTCCTGTCCACATTTAAAATTCAGTTCAGTTTACCAGTTGAGGGACAGTGCAAAGAGTTAAATGTTTGCTATGAGAGAACAACACTGGTAATTACTTTGATTTGGTTCCTTTTGATGTGTATTCAGAGGATGAAGAGGTCAATAATATTATGGCCATGCAAATAGAAAAGAGTTCCTTTTGACCATGTTGGAAAAAAAATAGCAGAGGATTATTAAAGCATTAACCTTGATTTTAATGGCCTTGGTTGAGTGGTGAGATCACAATTTGGATGAGCCTGATTATTTACTAAATACAATACATAAATGCAACGGGTTCTTAACACCCATTGCACTCTGGCATTATCGCATTACTGCCATCCTTTGTTGCCTTGCAGACAGGAATATGAAAGCAATCTGTCATGTAGTGAGACTGGCTCCAGAAGCATTTCTCTGATAAGAAGACCCCCTGCCCTTTGCTAGTGTCTGGTCCAGTAGGCTTAGCCATGCGCTTAATCCCCAGAAAGTGGTTCGATTATTGCTGACCAGCAATGGCAAGATAGTTTTTTTTCCTTCCAAGCTATCAACCTTCCATTAATTCCTTAAGCAGAAATACGGTGCAATCTATATTTCCTTGGCATGTGTCACCCAGATGGTGCCGTGCTTATGTTTTCAAATAACCATGTTCCAAAATAACATAGTTTGAATAATAAATTCGACAAATCCTTCCTAAGAAAGAGAAGTGTAATTCTCAGAAGCTGCATAAACTTTCACGTACGATGCCATGGCTTATCCTTTTTATGCAGAATATGTGTGTATACGTCTCATATATTCTTTTAAGAGATATTTGCCTCAGGTTGTTTTTTTTCCTTTTATTGTTGTCAGTCATTGTTACTGTGTTATGTCTTAAATAGTAGTCAGACACTCTTGGTCAGCAGTACTGAACTTGTCATTTAATACAGCTGATCCTAAACCCTATGTGTAGGTCGATGCTGTCAAGCAACCATGACTGTACATTTTAGTATTGATTGGAATTGCTACATCTAGTTCCTCCATCCTAACTCACATTTCTTTTTTTCCCTTTCCTCTGCTAAAAATTGGGAGAATTTTGAACATATGTCTTTTTTATGTATGTGTCAAAAGAATTTGGTAAATTCTGACACCCTCTTAAACACATGTTGAGGATGCATATTTACTTGTGTGTATTACATTTACAGATGCTTCGATTTTTTGGAACTACTCAGATTATTTTGAAAGAAACATTTTCGTGTTTCTTTTTGTTTGTTTGTTAACCATTAGATTTCCTATTATGACATACCTGGCCCAGCAAACAGGACACTAGAGCGTCGCTTAGCTATCAATTCCATTCAGGATGTAGTTGTTTGCTGGTGGCCGCTGGTCAGTGATGGCGCTTGGCCTTGGACTCCAATCTCTTCTGAGAAGGACAGAACCAATCTCCTGCTCCTGGGTTTTACTCAAGGAGGACTGCAGGTAAATCTAAAACAAATGCATATGTTTTAATGAAGTGCAAATAAAACAGTATTGCTGGTTTTTCTATTCTGAAATATGTGTGAATACATTTTAAACCTATAATTTATATTTTTCAAATATTCAAAAGGAAATAGAATATAAAATGAGATCCTAAAATGTAACGTAGCTAGAGCATAAGTAGACAATTTCAGGCTGGCTGAACTGTGCAGGGATTGAAAACACTGGCTTCTGGGTTCATATGCTGATTCTGCTCTACTTTGCCCTCTGCGTGAGTGAGTTACTAACTTCTAGGTGTTGTCGTTTCAGTATTTGAAAAGTAGAGTTAAACTGGTAAGAATAGTGTATCGCATAACACTTACACACAACAAACTTGTAATCACTGTTCACGGTTGTCGTTAGCACCAGTACTGTTTGTTGAGGAAAAGCCATGCTACCTGTGACCCTTAGCAACTCTCCGCAAATGCCTGTTCCGTGCAAGCCCCTGTGCTGGTGTCCCGTCAGTGGGCCAAGGAGCTGCAAGGGAGGCTTCAGCACAGCAGTCTCCCTCAGGACCCGAGTGCAGATGGGAGCCCTGGGAGCACAGCCTGCACTCACTCGTGTTGGCATTCTCAGTCTGTGTCTCCCACAGTGCTGTGGTCCTGTACTCAGCCACGTGGTGGACTGTGTGTGCTTTCACTTTGTACCTGTGTAAACACAAACTTTTGGTGTTCTTTTTTATAATCAAAAAGGGTTCTCTCCTTTTTAAAGTTTTAGTTTTGACTGGGTGAAGAAAATCTATTCCACTGTTTTCCTCTAAAACTTCAGACTTTAAGAAGTATTTCTTATATTAGTGTTCTGGTTTGAAGTGAGTAGGTCTATGCATTCTCTTTTCCCACCTACATAAACTTTCAGTCTTTTGAGTTTTGTTTATTTTGGAGACTGGGTTTTGTTATGTAACCTGAAACTCCTGATCCTCCTGCCTCAGCCTCTTGAGTGTTGAGTTTGAAGGCATGTGCTACCATGTCCAGCTAGGCTGCCTTTTAATATTGAAGGGTCCTAGTACTTCATATTTGATATATATGCATGTCTTCCTTAAGAACTGGACTTTTTTCCAATTTTTCTGCAGTAAGCTTACCCAGTTTTGTGTCTGGTTTGGGTAGATTATCTAGTCTAACTGGCCTTAGTTTTTTTGTTTTTAAGATAGTAAATTTAAACCATCTGAGTTCAACCCAGCCCCCTGGTGGCTCTCAAGAGTGCAGGTATGGGGACTAAAGCACAGATCTGTTGTGGTCATTTCCACTTAAGTCTTTATTTGATCTTGACCTAGCTTTCCAGTGTTGTTTTCTTATATAAATCTATGCGCCGGCCACATGAATTGACTCACCGACTCATTATTTCCCATTTCCTGTATTAATGGTGTTTCCGCCTGAAGTAGCCAGCAGCTCTGAGCATGACCTTGCATACCCTGTATATTTCATCCCAGATGGCAGGAATAGGAAACTATCTTGCCTTCAAGGACCTTAGTTGCTTTTTTTTACCGGTGAGAGACAAATATGAAAACATTTGGTCAGTTTGCTGTAGGTAGAGTGTGTATAAGCTGTAGTAGGAGCCGACAGGGAGTGGCTGATTCTACTCAGATAGTGAGAAGATTAAAAGGCTTTACAATGTGCTCAAAGATGAGATGGGTACCCAATTCTGCTTGCTTTTATTATCTATTCTAGATTTAATTTCAAGCCTTTATTAACACTGTGGAGTGATTTTTGCTAGCCTTTTCTCCCCTCTGAAACAGAGTCAAAGGGGATTATATGAGCTAGATTTTTATAAGTTACTGATTCCATTTTTAAAGAGTTGTTTAAGTCTTTTTGTGGCAGGCAGTTCTGTTTTGTCAAGTTGTTTCCCATAGTTTTCATGAAAGTATCCACTTTATGGAAGCATCTGAATCCGTTTTTATAAATTTGTATATGATATGTGAATATCATTTTTTTGTGCTACCAGATATCTAACCCAGAGCCTCTTTCATGCCCGGTCAGCAAGCACTCTACCCCTGAGCCACACCCCAAGCCCATTTTCTCCTTAGTACGTTCTCTTTCACTTCTGATAGTTTATTATGTGCAGTTCATTTTCCCGGCAAGGGCTTTGTCTTAGCACTCGGCCCTTTTAGCTGCTCTATCAAAAGTCAACTCTTCAAAAAATTCGTCAAGTTCTTTCCAGAAACTTTTGTGAATTTCGCTATTTAAAAGGTAAATAAATGTGTGTGGGGGGAGATACTTGTTTTACTTTTTCGTACGAAGAATTAATCTTTAAGTGGAACATTTTTTAGCATGTCATGCATTAAAGCCACCAGTGGCTGAAAGTCATGGTCAAGACTATTCCTTTAGTTTCTTTTTCAATAGCAGCTACAGATTTTTTTAAACAAACCATCAGAATAATAAAACAATATGCTTTTAAGCACTGAAATTATAACCAAAAGAGGAAAGAATCTTCAGAGAAGAAATTGAATCTGTTAAACTATAGAATTTTAAAAAAGCATTTCCTGTCTAGGCCTTACCAAAAAGATAATAAGCTTTTGTTTCAACAGTGGCAGAATCCTAGAACAGTGTTCCTCCCCAGTAATAACATCACAGTCGCCTGCGGAGCTTCTGAGCCTCGCCGCCACACTTCCTCCATCAGAATCTCCGGGCAGGAGGGGGCATCGGTAATCTGTTTCAGGTTCCCTAGGTGATTCATGTGCATCCAAGTTGAGAACCACTGCTTTACAGCAAACTTAAAAAAATAAAAACTGAAGCCATCTTTTTTTTGCATAACAGACCATGGAAAGGATAAAGCCCACATAGTGAAGCAAATGAGAGTTTTAACAGTAGACTCTAAGTAGAAAATTGGCTTACCAAGCTGCTAAAAAAAATAAGAAAAGAAAACAAAGGAAACAGAAATCAACTCTCTGTGACCAAATTATCTGTCTTTCTGAGGGAAAACATTTTTAAATTTATTTTATGGATATTAGAAAACGCCTGGCCCAATTTCACACCACGGAGTTCTAAACAAATAGTGTGTATCTTAATTAGAAGCGTGGAGCAAAGGAGTTATGTAGTCTAAGAAAAATGGG
This sequence comes from Peromyscus eremicus, assembly GCF_949786415.1. Lineage (NCBI taxonomy): Eukaryota > Metazoa > Chordata > Mammalia > Rodentia > Cricetidae > Peromyscus > Peromyscus eremicus. The sequence continues at coordinate 9,765,533 of NC_081426.1, read as the reverse complement.
TGATAAATAGTGTAGAAAAGGGAATTTTATCAGTAAATTCATAAAGCCCCTATTTTAGGGGCTTGGGAGTTGGTTCAGTTGTCGTTCAGCCTACAGACCTGAGTTTGATCTGCAGGGCCATAAAAAGCCAGGCGTGACCCCAGCACTAGGGAGTTGGAGACAACAGGATCCCAGGCTCTCTGACCTGGCAGCCCAGCCCTTGTCAAGCACCATGTCCTAGTTAGAGACCCCATCTCAAAAGAACAAGGTTGATGCCTACTGAGGAACAACACACAGCACAGACCTCCCACCTCCCCAGACACAGCCACACATATGCACCTGCACACATACATGAGCCTGTATATACGTATGTGAGCATATTTTAGCAGTTTATGTGTGGGTTATTGTGTATTATATGGTAATGTCTCCATTTAAATTTTTTATTCCTTATACTTTATTTTGAAAATTTTTTATCATTTTCTTCTGTTATATACATTTACTCTGACAAGAATCTCATGACAACTTATTCTTCTCTTTTATATTTGCACAGTCATTTTAGCTTTTTAGATGTGTGAATCTGATACTTCTTTCTGCCCGTGGTGCTAACATCACAGTATCTGTCAAGAGACCAACTGAACTTGCTCACCAAGGTAGTCACGACACAGTCGCAGAACGTTTCAGACCTAGGTAGATAAACCTCACAGACACATGTTTTTCTTATGAAAGATTTTGTTGTTTGTGTTTATTTATTGCTGTTTGTGTTGAAACAAGGATTCATGTAGCCCAGGTTATCCTTGAGCTCTCAATTGTCTTGCCTCTGCCTTCAATGCTGGGCACCACCCCAAATGAAGCATTATTTTTGTGGCAATTTTTTTTTTTTTTTTTTTTTTTTTTTTTTTTTTTTTTGGTTTTTCGAGACAGGGTTTCTCTGTGTAGTTTTGCGCCTTTTCCTGGAACTCACTTGGTAGCCCAGGCTGGCCTCGAACTCACAGAGATCCACCTGGCTCTGCCTCCCGAGTGCTGGGATTAAAGGCGTGCGCCACCACCGCCCGGCTTGTGGCAATTCTTTAAGAGTAGTAACTGATGGGAAAGTGTTTGTGTCCAGCTATTAATATAATACAATTTGGCAAAGGAATCCAGAAAATTTACAGATATTTTCAACTGAAAAGCTAAAATAGTTGTGAATACCAAAATTCATTATGAACCCAATGAAGTACATCTGTGTTAGCTTTTAGCTAAATGATTCAAATATTCCGTTTTAGGGAATTCGAGGCTTGCATTTTTGTAAGTGCTGGCTTAATATATATTTATTACAAAATACAATGCATATAAAACAAACCACACAAAGGCATGGCTTAATGTGCTATTATATGCAAAACCCCCTTAGACTCAGTGGCCAGGTGGGGAACTAGAACTTTGCAGCCTCATGAAGCACCTCTCTGCTGTCTCAATCTTAACTGCTACTCCATCCCCAAGGTAACCATTGCCATTGACTTCAACCACTTTCTCATTTGCGTATACAGTTTCTACCACCTGTGTGTGCATCCCCAGAAAACAGAGCAGACTATCCACTTAAAGCATTTCAGTGTGTATCTTATCTACAAGTTCCCATCAGCCCCATTCTTTCCTTAAAATGTATCTATTGCAAAGGCAGTGGCGTGGACTGGACCTAGTTTGTATCACATGGCAAGCCTCTGCCACGTTTCTCTGTCCTTTGACCAGTCTGCAGGGTAGTTTTGGAGTCTCTCAGGAGTAGTTGTCTTTTTATCAACAGGTGTGTCGTTTCAAGTTCATTTGCCTTCTTAGTTGTTTCTGGTTTTTGATGATAGCAACTATTGATGTTCAGTTCCAAGGTGCATTGATTCATTCATTAATGTTACAAAATAGTAACTTTCTAATTAGATTATTTTATTTTCATTTATTATTTGGACTCTTTTATAAAATGATACCTCTATCAGCCTTATATAATAAGCTGAATAAAAATATCTTTTTTCTTACCATTTGTCAAGATAATAAACCGATCTATAACAAAGGTGGTTGATTTTAATTTTTAAAATATTATTAATTCATAGATTCAAACATTCTATTTGATATATTCATAAATTGTAACTGTATCCTTTAGAAGCTTACATTACCGCATTTGTGGCCAATAACGCATCTTCAAATTGCTCTCTCCTGTTATAGTCTCAGCAACTTTGGTAGATCCCCAGCTGTCTGCTGTGTCAGTAGTTCATGTCTACTGTGCATTGCCAGGCCTCAGCTGCAGTTAGGCATTTCTCTAAGACACTGTTGTGTTGTTATTTTGTTGTTGTTGTTTGGTTGGTTCATTTTGTTTTATTTCAAGACAGAGTTTCTCTGTGTATCCATGGCTATCCTGGAACTCACATTGTAGACTAGGCTGGCCTTAAACTCAGAGATTCACCTGCCTCTGCCTCCTGAGTGCTAAGATCAAAGGTGTGCACCGCCAACTCCCGGTGACACTGTTTTTTTGTTTTTGTTTTTAATGGAAAATGATAATTTTGAGTCTAAGTCAAGATATTAGGGATATTGGCTTGTTGTCTGGGGGTTGGTCATTGTTTCTAGATTTCTTCAGTAGCAATATTTGTATTTGTGTACATATTCATAGTATGTCCATATTGGTACTTCTAGCTCAATGCTACAGAATTCCTAATTTTAATTTTTCTGTATGACTTCTATATTTCCTATTTTCTGTACCCAAACTCTTAGTTTACAGGGATTCAAGGAATGCATTAGATCACATAATTTCTTATTTACTATGTCCCATATCACACTCATGCCTCCCTTGTCTAGGTGATCATCCTAGCATTACCACTAGTATTATAATTATTGAGGGCATTCAGTTTTTTTCCTCTGTTTTGCTCATTTCTCTTCTCTCACTTTAAAATAGTCTAAATTATTATATAACATATTTATTGCATATCATTCTCTCTTTAAAATCCTCATCTAGTTGTTCATGGGTATTTGTCATTGCCATCTAAAAGAATTGTCTAGTGTATGTGCAGATTTAAAGAGACTAAGAAATTAAGGTACCACTGCTGCTACTCTGAATATTATGGCTAGTAGTTTATTGTCATGATAAAACTTCTAATTAGAACCTGAATTTTGTACTAAGTGTCTGTGTTTAGACTCATGTTTTTTTTCATTTGTATGTGTAGCTATTGGGAACTCTTTGCTGAAAAGACTGCTTTCTTTATTGACTTGCTTTGCTCTTTGTCAAAAATCATTGGTTCTCTATTCTGTCCCATTAACTATTTGCCTATTCTTTCTTAAAACCTTACTTGTTTGGATTAATATAGCTTTCTAGTCTAAAGAACTACTTTTTATAATAGTCAATACAATATTTCAAAGACTTACTTCATGAAAAGTAGTTCTTTAGACTAGAAAACTATCTTAATCCAAACCAGTAAGGTTTTAACTTACACATGCGGAAAGGTATGGGTGCAAGAGTGTTTATGCTTCCTAGTAGACATGTTTATCTTTCTAAACATATGTTTATGATTGTATGGTATTTATATATTTATCCTCTATACAAATGTCAGAATTAATTGGAAATGTTAAAAATAGGGAATACATCTATTTAAAACCAAATGCTGCTATTTATTTGAAAAGTTCTTTTTATATATATATATATAAAAATTTTATATATATATATATAAAAATTTGTGTGTGTGTGTGTGCACGCACACGCGTGTGTTCACGCACATGCACTCGCTTGTTTATGTGTGTGCCACAGTATGTGTGTGGAGTTCTGAGGAAAAGTTGAGTCAGTTCTCCCTTTCACCATGTGGTTCAAGGGCTCCAGCTCAGGTCACCAGGCTGGTTAGCAGGGCCCTAACCCACTCAGCTGTGGTACTGGCCCCATGTTACTTCTCTGTTTTTCATGATGTATTGGATTGACTGTGTGGAGCAATAGGGAACTCTTACTCACCACTGGTTGAAGAGAAAGTTAGTAGACTGTGATAGAGAACAACACAGTGATAACTGAAACAATTAAAGGTGAGTTTCTGACACTAAGGAAAACGGTCTGTGTATACAAGGAGCCACATACAGAGAATATTCATAGCATTGGTGCTTTCAATAGTAAGAAAGAACTAGAAACAACTGAAGTATCTGTTGATCTTTCAAGCTTATCAATAAGGAAGCACAGGAAAAAATTTTAATAGATTTCAACATGCACTAAACATATTATATGTGAAAGCAAATGCTAGATATTTTGTTTAAATATATAATTGATGAATTAAATATTAAAACTAGTTCATGTTTTTCATAATGTTTGAGGTATTTTTCAATGAAAAATGTCAATTGTTTGCCTCAATTTTATAGCCAGTAGCCAATCTAAGCAGGGGACATATTTGTCCCTAAGTCTGTGTGCTGACTGGTTTTTGTCAGCTTGACACAAACCTAGACATATCTTGGAAGAGAGACTCTTAATTGAGAAAAAGCTTTCATAAGATTAGCTTGCAAGTCTGTAGGGCATTTTCTTAGTGACTGATATGGGAGGGCCCATCCTATTGTGGGCATGTGGCCCCAGGGTGTATGAGAAAGCAGGCTGAATGAGTCAGTAAGCGGCACTCCTCCATGGCTTCTGCATCAGTAACTGCCTCCAGGTATCTACCCTGATTTTCCTGGATGATAGTCACAAGCTTTAAGAGGAAGTAAACCTTTTCCTCCCTAAGCTGCTTTTGGTTATGGTATTTTATCATAGCAATAGAAACTCTAACTAATAAACAGTCTGTATTATATTTTGTTATATAGTAAGATGGTGTAAGTATGCTTTCTTTCTGTGAGAATAATTTTTCTGTGTTTTCCCTCCTGGAGAGAAAGAGAGAAGGGGACAGGGGGATTCAGGCCTAGTAGTGCTGTCTGTAAATGTAACTATTCTAGTGACTGAGGCAGGAGGACCACAAGTCCAATGCATGCTGAATAACTGAATGAGACCCTGTCTAAAAATTTAAATAATGGGTTGTAAATATAACTCAGTGGTAGACTGCTTGCTAAGCAAATGGGATATCCCATGTTCTCTCCCTGATAAAACACACACACACACACACACACACACACACACACACACACACACACACCAGCTTAAATGTCTACCAACAGGCAAATAAAAACATATTTTGTGATACATTCAGAGGGTGGAATGCTATATAGAAGACTAAACTATATCTGTGTGACTTTCTTAAATTGCAGAAGAATAAATTGAGCAAAAATGAAATTACAGTATAAGACAGTTTAATAACATTTATGCAAACTTATAAAACAGAATAATTCTACATGTTCTATAGGGCTGTTCTAGATTGATTATAATAATATACATAAGGATAAATACCAAATTCATAATAATGTTGCCTCTGGGGTGGGATAGAAGGAAATGGGGCCTGGCAGGCTTCAACTTATATGTGATATTTTATTTTTAAAATTGAGGCAAAAAGATAGTATTTCCTAAAGCTGTTTTTCACATATTTTTCTCTCCACTTTTATGTGTGTGTTGAATGTTTCATAAAAAGAAGTAAAAATAAAATGTACTTTTTATCTCCTGTTCCTAAAAATTCTGCAAAGTGATATAGAGAATGTAGATTTCAGAATAAATCCTAGTGATAAGCTAAGAGCTCTGGCTGCTGCATAATCTTTTAAGTAACCTGTTTACCTACTGGTGAAGGTTTCAGTGCCAGAAAAGGCCTCTCTTTAAATAATTTCCTGATTTGCATATTGGGTGACTTTTAAAAGATTCATGAGAGATACCCTTTCTAGCTGAAACATGAAACTTGAAGATGTGGGCCAGTCTCTAACACTATGTTCCTTTTCTGCTTTTTGTTCTTTCTGAATTTGAAATATCTTTCAGGAATGGCCATCAGTCGTATTGACTGACAGGGCCTTTCTTGTGCTGTTCCTGGATGGAGTCTATGTAGTTTTTTAGTCAAGTGGCTTCAGAAACTTAGGAACTTGCCATGTAGCTGAGGAGTGACCTTCAACTGACCTTCTTGACTTTACCGCCAATATCCAGGATTATAGATGTGATAGGTGTGTGCCACCATTCCCTGAAAATTTTAGATTTTTTTTTTTAAAGAATGAAAATGAAATTTTACCATAATGCAACTTTTTTCTGGTTCAACCTGAAAGCTGATTGATTTAAACCTGGCTAAATTGATTCTTTTTAGAAAGTTTTAGAACCTCATCTGATTGTACTGCTGTTTCTTAGCCAAAATTTTTACATTTTTAACATTTACTTATTTTAACACATGCATGATTACCCATCTTTTGGAATGAAAATCCCCCCTCCTTGGCTGCCTCTGACATCAGATAGCCTTGGGTGTGCTGACACTTTGTTCAAGTTTCTTCCTGTTCCTTCCTTGTTGTGCTTCTCTTGGTGACACTGTGCTCAGGTTTCTTCCTGTTCCTTCCTTGTTGAGCTCCTCTTGGTGACACTGTGCTCAGGTTTCTTCCTGTTCCTTCCTTGTTGAGCTTCTCTTGGTGACACTGTGCTCAGGTTTCTTCCTGTCTTTCCTTGTTGAGCGCCTCTTCATCTTCATGTTAAAGCAGAGACTGCTTTGCCTTGTCTGACTTACCAAATTTTGAATCTTTTCTTTTTCATCCCTCAATAATTTTGTCTCATTTTAAAATTTATGGAGTCGTGATATTTATTGACCATTGTCATATACCAAGTACAGTGGTAAGTCTAATAAAAAGATAAAATCCATTTGATATTACCTTCCAAACCACATCTTCTCTGTATTTAAACTTTTCCTCCATGTGTTACACTTGGCACTTGGCTAAGTATCAACCATAAATCTTAAGAAATGTGGATTTTATTTAGTGATCAGTGCCTTTCATTCATTGTATTAACTATAGACCTTGCCAAAGGATTGGGAGATTTCTTTTCAGAACCAGCAATAAAAGAATCTGTTTATTGAGGGTGCTTCTGTTCCTTGCACATTAGCTGTTATTTTTAATTCTTACAGCAATTCTACCTTTTCAGAAGAGAAAACTGGAGTTCTGAGTGGTAAGCTTGCCTCAGGACTCCATTGGCAAAAACGAGCTGGTGCCCAACTGCTGCATCTCCTCCACAGTGTTGACCGTGATGGACAGACAGAATCAGGTTCAGTAGGAGCAAATTCTAAAGCCAAGTGTATAATACTTTAAAATGCAGGTGTTTGGGCTATTTATGTTAACAGATCATTCTGAGAGTTATAAACACAGCTCTATCTGTTCTTTACATAGTTCTGTCAAAAGACTCCAGAATACCATAGAAGAAATTAATGGTGAATGGACAGTATTAGCTTATATTTATGTAATTTTTGTTTTGAGGAGACAGTATTATTTGGTTCATTTTAAAGTTAATTAACCATTTACATTTCATGAGTGCACTCTATTCAGAACAATTGAATTGATTGAAGAATGAAGCATCTTTAAGGAAAATCATCTAACACTCCATGTTTCTGTGGTCATTACTATGTACAATGGCCCTTAGAATGTGGGTTGATAGAACAACTTACCACATGCATCCTCCTTCGCCCTCTTTCTTCTTCCCTTTCTGGGGACTCCTCTCCATATGTGAGGTTATTGATGCCTGTGTGTCTCTCTCTTCCTCTGATCACAGGGAAGGGAAACTGATGAACTTGTAAATTACCTGTGTTCTCCAGGCAGGGTGTCTTGAGACCCTAGGTCATCATCAGCTTATCTCTTTGACCATCATTGTTCTTATCTCCAGAGTATAGATTCGTGGCATCTATTTTTGGAGCAGTGAAGTGATTAAGATGTGTATGAAGGGCAGCATGTTCCAGGGTTAGAGAACCAGCTCGGTTGTTAAAGGCTGGTACTGCTCTTGCAGAGGACTGGATTTCAATTCCCAGCACCTGTGTTGGATGGCTCACAGGTTGGCCTGTGACTTTAGCTCCACACATGTACATAGCCCCCTGCTACCCAACAGAATTTAGACAGAAAATAAATCTTAAAAGAAAAGTAGCATAATACTATACTTTTAAACCAAAATGTATCTCTAGTGTTGTTTTTGTTTTTATCTTTAAAATTTTGTGTAGCTTTTGTTTCATTTTCTTTTTTTGTTTGTTTGTTTTTGGTTTTGTAGTGCTGTGGTCAAACCCAAGCCCTCATTCATTGAGTGCTTCACTGTCAAGCTATGTTCAAGCCAGTGGCATTTTTAGTTACACTATGTAAAACATCTTCCCTTAAATGGTCACTAACAGTAGTAGCAGAGCATGGATTGAGACCTGTTAAAGAGGGTCTCACAGACCCTTAGAGACAAAAAATCCTGGGACCCTGAGCCCTGATCCCTGATCCCTGAATCCTGAGCCTACCTTGTAACTTGTAGACTGTGCTGCTGTCTGCCTGGACCCTTCTACTCAGGCTGTTTTAGTGTGAGTTCAGATTTCCCTCAATATCGCATAGCTCTTGGTGTCTTCCGTTTCCTTCAGTTTAAAATATTCAGTATGTCCAAAGGGTTCCCCTGTACAATTTTAAGTTTTCTAGAGGTATACTTCAACTGCCGTTGCAGTGTTTCACTTGCTTTAGTCTTTTGAAATGTGGGCGTGCTTCCAGCTAGCGCAGTTTTTGCTTGCTGCTTCACAGGTATAGAACAGTGTGAAATACACAAGAGAGCTGTTTAAGCTTATAGTGAGATGAGGGCGTGTGACTAAATACCTGAAACAGAAGACTGCATATCGGAACAGAAGCACTTCTGCAGGCAGGCTTAGAATAAAAGAGAGCTGGCCTTCAGAAAACCAGGGCCTTCCGGTCTACCTCCATATGCGTCATCTTTCCTGTTGCTGTGATAGACTAGCTGACAAAGGCAACTCAAGGAAGAAGTTGTCTGGCTCCCAGTTAAGGCTGCACCCACCATGGAGAAGAGTCAGCTGGTCACATTGCACTTGCACTCAAGCAGCAGAGAACAGTGGATGCTGAGTCCATGCTGCTTCTCCTTTTTGCTCAGTTCAGGACCCCAGCCCATAGAATAGCACCACTCCAGTTAAGGTGGGGCTTCACAATTAATCTAATTTAGATAGTTACTCACAGGCAGCTTAGTTCCCTTTCTTCTTGTTGTGATAAAATGCCCTGACCAAAACAACTTAAGGGAGAAAGTGTTGATTTCAGCTCATGGTTTAAGGCAAAGGCCATCATGGTGGGCAGTCAAGGCAGGAGGAGCTCAGAGCATCTGCTCACACATTATGTCCACAGTCTATGAACAATGAATCTGTATCTGTATTTGTGCTCAGCTCATCCTCTCCTTTTTTATACAATCCTGGATCCCCTTCCCAGGGAATGGTGCCACCCAAAGTGAGCACGTCCTCCTACACTAACCACTGGGGTCAAGACAGTCCCTCACATACATTCTCAGAGATACTTCTCCCAAGTAATTCCAAGTTCAGTCAAGGTGAAGCTTAGCACTAACCATCACACATGCCTAGAGGCTTATCTTCTGTGTACTTCCGGACTGTCTCCACTTGACAGCATTAATCCTCACAATTTATCCAAGGCTAAGCATGATTGGTAAGAAGAACCTAGTCTCTGAAGAAAGACTGATTTCAGACAGGACATGAGTGAAGTGATACAGCTGGGAAAACGTAGGACAGGTTTCAGTTTGAACTCAGTGAAATATGTAAAGGAGACTGTAGATGGGTAACACTAGAACTCACAAGTCAGATTATGTCTTTCTTTGCTCACAAATTTGGCTTATGTTTCTCACTTTATTTCAGCCAAATATCAAAGTCCTTATTGTTCAGTTCCATCATTAGTCAGCCCTTCAACTGCCAGTTTCTAATGCTGTCTTCCTTGGTCCTTTTTCTGGAGCCATAGTCGCTCCCTCATCAGGCCATGGCACTTCTAATGCAGGGCCCACTTCCTCAGCATGCAGCTCTTTTCTCCCAGGTTCCTTCACTGTCTTCATCAGACAGGCCTCTTTTCTGTTTCTCTATCATAGTCCTTCCCCACTTTTACTGCTTCCCAGTCCTCTTACTCTGACTTATTACTTGATGGTACTCAGGAAGTATACATTTAGGATATCTATATGTTTACTTGTTGATTCTTGCCTTTTATTTCACCATTGAATTGTGATTGGACATAGGAAATGCCATCCCAGATATGACACGTCAGTGTACTGAATATTTTAAGCTCAAGGAGTTTAGAAAACAACCAAAGCAGGTGGATCTCTCTAGCCTTTTTCATCTCTCTTTATTCTACCTTTCTCTTCTGAGGTCAATAAAAGAATCCCCTGACCTGTCTCACCCAAAGGAGGCTAAAAGACCCTCCTGTGGTAGGTGTCCTGCCTTCTAACCAGAGCAAAGGAATGCAGACACAGGGACAGAAGAGAATAGGAACAAACAGGCTGGTTATTCTGCAGTGCTATGACTGAGTAACTGACATACACAACTTAAATGAGAAAACATTTATCTTGGTTCACAATTTCAGGGGAGTTTGCATCTTTTATGGTGAGGAAGAGATTGAGGACTTTATGGCAACAGGAGTGTGTGGCAGACTCCTCACGTGGCAGCAGACAGGAAGTAGAGAACATGCTGGGAGGTGGGTGGGTATAGACTTCAGATGCCTACCTCTAATCACCTAATTTCACCAATCAGACCCCACCTCTGAAAAACTCTGCAGCCTTAAAGTAGTGCCAGTTTGGGACAGACATTAAAACCGGGAACCTGGGGCTGTGGGGGCAGCTCAGCAGAGAGCTTTCCCTAAAGCCTGAGGAGATGGCTTTGGATCCCAGGTAAACAGCTGAGCATGGTGGTGTGCACCTTGGAGACAGAGACAGACAACTCGTGGAGTTTCTGGCATGTCGGTCTAGCTGAATTGGAAAGGACCAGGTTCCGAGAGATGGAAGAAAACACCGACACGAGGCCTCCACACGTGCACACCACACATTGTATTAGTTGCAGTAAACATGGTCTTTCTCCTGGACAGAACAGCTCAACGAAAGCAAAAGCTTACTTGAATTCATCCTTTTAGAGAATTTAGCCTACCCTAGAGGGGGTGGCAAAGTAGTGGAGCAGCTGTGTCTGTGGGTCCAAGTTAGAGGCAGCTGTCCACATGTGGCAGGCAGGGAGTAGAAAGGGCCAGGTAGAATCTTCAAAGGCCTAGTACCCCAGTGACTTATTTCTGCTAGCCAGGTGCTGCCTCGGAAGTCTCTACTACCTACAAAATAGCCCCACAAGGTGGAGAATGATTTCTCAAAACATGAGCCTCTGGGAGAGGACTTTTTTTTTGTTTTTGTTTTGTTTTGTTTTTTGTTTGTTTGTTTGTTTTTTTGAGACAGGGGTTTCTCTGTATCAGCCCTAGCTGTCCTGGAACTCACTCTGTAGACCTGGCTGGCCTCGAACTCACAGAGATCCGCCTGCCTCTGCCTCCTAAGTGCTGGGATTAAAGGCGTGCACCACCACCGCCCGGCTGGGAGAGGACCGTTTTTTACTGCTGTTTCCTCAGGAACAGTGCCTAGTACACAGTTATACTAAAATATTTACTAACGAATGAAAACCGGAGCCCGAAGGGTACCAGTAAGGTAAGGGATTTGGTGTGACCTACTATAGTATTTTGTGTTCTAGGCAGGGGATAAAATTTAAATCATTAGTCCATTAGTTAGTTTGTGGCCATTGAAAGATCTGAACAGGAAAGTGAGAGCAAGCCATGCAGTTGGAAGATTAAATTGGTCCTGAGGTGTTGGATTAATTCTTAAAACATCATCAAGAGCTGGAGAGATTGCTCAGTTGGTAAGTGCCTGGCACACAAGTATGGAGGCCTAAGGTCAGGTCTCTGTGCCCACATCAAAAGCTGGGAGTGGTGTACACTTGTAATCCCAGTGCTGGGGAAGCAGAGGCAGGAGGATCCCCGGTTTCTGGCCAACTACTCTAGGTAAATTGGAGAATTCCAGATTCAGTGAGAGATCTTATCTCCAAAAACAAAGTAGACAATGGTTGTGTAGGATACCCATCATCCATCCAGAGGCTTCAGTGTGTATGCCCACACATACACAAACTTATGTCAATGCTCATGCCCTTCCCAGCCTAGTATTCCACAGCACCGCCAAAGGTGCCTTTTGGAAATAGTTTGATTCACAAGGAACTGTTGAAATAGTTAAATGAGTTGTACTAATAATACACTCTAATACAAGAAAATTACTTTGGTGTCATACTGCTAACCCAGGGACAGATCTCAGTCAAATATAAGCAGATTCTGTATATCCTTTTTTTTTTTTGGTGGTGGTCTGTGTAGCCCAGAGAATGATCTATGATAACAATAGGCTCAGTTTTGGAATGAGTGACTTTACTAAGTGTATTCTAGAGTAAAGGAATAAATAGCAAGAGAGAGACAAACATCCGCAAACCATCAGAGTGCCTAGACACTCAGCAGGAAGCAGTGACCTTTGTCTCCATGGCTGACCTGGCTGTGGAGAACTTCCAGCTTCCCCTCCCCACTGCAGGCCTCCTATACTGTGGGATGAACAACAGTGGCCTTCCTAGGAAACAGTCACCTTCCAGCTGTCCTCAGGTGTCTCTTAGACTGTTTGCTTTTCTTTTCCCTCCCTGTCAGAGTTGACTTGGGGAGGGTAGGCTCTTCCCAAACAAGGGACCTGGGAGAACACCTTGAGACCAACATTTGTGAATCTAAAAGCAAGTGTGCAACCCCACTTCCTCAGCCTGCTTCTCAGTGAGTTCAAACAGCATGTGATAAGTTACTAAAACAATGTGCACTATAGGCGTACAGTTGAAAATTTTTATCAAAAATGTCATTTAATGGTTCTACATCATTTAGTGATTTACTTTTTGGGCAAAGTGTTTAACACCATTCTTTACTGCCCCCATTTACATATGAATAAGTGAATAGCCTGTTTTCTTTTTTCTGCTTTGGTGTTTCTGTGGACAGGTAAAATAAATTTTTATTTTTTATTGCACTAAAGATGCTTTTAAATTGTTTTTTCACAAGTTGTAACATGTACCATTTATTAATTTTTAGTTTCTTATCTCATTTAAAGCTAGCATATTACATTATTTCTTTCTATTGAGAACTTGTTTATACAGCAATGTGTCATTTTTTTGTTTTTATGCTAGCAAAGTAATTCTGTAATACTTGATAGAGCACAAAAGCTTTTTCCCTTTGTCTACCCAGGCAATCATCTATTAATAATTTCAAAATTGGTAAGGGTGGTGGGTGGAAAGGTGATTATTACTTAACCCTTTAAAGTCCCCTAAATTTTCTTAACTTCTAAATATATTCTGCTAGTCTGATTATCTTAATAAAATTCTACTTTGCTAGTTTTATATTAATGAATGCAACTTTAAGTGATTTTCAGATTCATTTAAAACTGTGTTAAATGTAATCATGTAGTTCAGTTCCTGCAGCTGTGCTGAAATATTTATGTGCTCTGTGTACTACTGTGTACTGCTGTTGCTGGTGCCTGAGCTGAAGTTGTTGGTCTTTAGTGGATTCTGAATTAAAAGGCTGTCCTGTGCCTGACAGCTGAACTAAGACCAAGGTCTGTCTTAATGGACTTAGCACATTTCTTACAGGTTCTGAGTTCTGTTCGCACAGAATGGAATCCTCTGGATGTTCGCTTTGGCACCAAGCAGCCTTATCAGGTGTTCACAGTGGAGTGCTCCAGCGGTGTAGACAAGGAGCCCATGGCTGACAGCTGTGTCTATGAGTGTGTCCGGAACAAACTCCATTGCGTGTCAGTTACCAGAATACCACTAAAATCGAAGGCCATCAGCTGTTGCAGGAATTCCACTGAAGACAAACTGATTGTGGGCTGTGAAGACTCGTCAGTAATTCTCTATGAAGCGCACCGCGGAGTGACTCTCTTGGCCCAGGCTGAACTTTTGCCGTCATTAATAAGCTGCCACCCAAGTGGTGCCATTCTGCTAGTTGGCAGCAACCAAGGGGAACTGCAAATTTTTGACATTGCTCTAGCCCCTATTAACATCCAGCTCTTGGCTGAAGATCGCTTACCCAGGGAGACTCTGCAATTCAATAAATTCTTTGATGTTTCAAGCAGTCTTGTTCAAATGCAGTGGATAGCTCCTCCTGTTGTTTCCCAGAAGTCTGAAAGAGGAGAAATCTATGATCTCCTCTTCCTCAGGTTCAATAGAGGACCTGTGGGTGTGCTGTTGTTTAAACTTGGTAAGTCAAGTAGACTGGTAAGTACCTTGTTTATGTTGGTTACATAACTAAGGCATCAAACTATTCTTCAAATGGTAGGTTTTTTGTTTGTCATCCCATAAGTATGTTTACCTTTCAGTGATTGCCTATAGGTTCCTTGAAAACACTGTGGGTAGTTTTCTAATTAGCAAAAGAATATCAAATATTGGAGACTTTGGAAATTGTGCTAATTGTCCATAATGATGGTTTAAAAGTATGAATTTTCAGAGCTGGTGGGATAGCTCAAGGGTGAAGAGTGTTTACTGTTCTTTCAGAGGACCCGGGTTCAGTTGCCAGCACCTACATGGTGGCTCGTAACTACTTGTAACTCCAGTTTCAGGGAAGCTGATGCCCCCTTCTGGCCTTCCCAAGCACTGCATACACATGGTGCACAGAAACTCATGTAAGTGTGCACACACATACACAAATATGTAATAAATATTTTTAAAATCTGAACTTTCATTTCTATTTTTTCTGAAATAATTATCTAAAATATTCCATAAGAAATAGATAGATCAAAATTTTTAAATTAACTGAATTCATCGTGAAAACCTGTGTTATAGAATGTGACACTTTTCTATAAAAATTATTTTAGCTCATCCATGTCTGTTGCTGTCCAGGTTGAAATTGTGTAGAGCAAATGTTTAAAGGGAAATTAAGTCAGATACTTAGTTAGAATTTACTGAAGATCTTGTGTAACTTTGTGGGTTTTTTGTTTTTGTTTGTTTGTTTTTTCTGTTTGTATAGAAATATTTAAAGGTCTTTCTTAGTGTCTATAAATTATAAAGTAGCCTTTAAGTTATATATATATTAAGTATATAGCTTTGTGGGTTTTTTGTTTTTGTTTGTTTTTTCTGTTTGTATAGAAATATTTAAGGTCTTTCTTAGTGTCTATAAATTATAAAGTAGTCTTTAAGTTTTTAATATATATAAAGTATATAGCTTTTAAGGTTTTCTCATATATATATATATATATATATATATATATCTTTTTAAAAATAATATAGCTTTTTAAGGTTCTACTAAGGAACCTTAACGTGAAATAACATTGATTTTTGTAGCTTTGGATTACTAGGTATGTATTGAAAGAACAAGGACTGCTTTAGGTGGTTTTGTATAATTTAACATTCTTTGAGGGACTTAGGTTTACAAAAAGCATTTTTTAAATGAACACACATTATGTACTTGAAGAAAAAATAGGAAAATGCATTTGAAAACCTTACAGGATTTGCTGTGGGTGCAGAGTTAGATGTTAGAGACATCACGGTGTTTGTCGAGCCCCAGTTGCTTTCTCTGTTTTCACACTGATCTACTTGCCTCCAAATTGAATGTAAGAAGTAAGTCTGGTAAAAATGACTTGATTAACCTGAGATATAGAGTACATATATGATGTCTGTGTTCCTTCTAACAGTAGAAATGCCACTGGCAGTTTATAATGTTAAAATTGTTAAAAAATGTTTGGAATCTCTGTTATTATAAGATAATCCAGTTAGACTTTGACCAACTACATTTTAACAGTTGTATGTCTCCATATACAGCACTAATTAAAGTGGATGTTTGATGTTTTCTGTGTCTGTTAAAATATACAGTCTCTCTCTCTCTCTCTCTCTCTCTCTCTCTCTCTCTCTCTCTCTCTCTTTCTCTCTTTTCTCTTACCTTTTCTTTCTCTTCTCTCCTTCCTTTAAATTACTCAGCTACCTGTCAAACAGAATGCTGTCTGTCCATGCACACCTAGCATCCCTTCCGCTCTTCCTTGTGGGCCTCCTCACAACAGCTTTGCAAAAAGCACAGTTTTGTCCTCCTGTCTCTAGTGAATTTGCCTTCTTACTAAAGTAAACAGGCTCTCAGTGTAGGGATTTAGAGGGCTTCCTGCTAATTGCCAGCTTGTAAACTTAATTGGACTGTCTCCCTGGGCACTGTTCCTAAATCAATTAGGCAATGAGTTGGCTGTCACCTCCTTCCCAAGAAGGTCTCTTGGAATAGAATTATCCAATAGAAGTCAAGCGTTCAGATAGAAAGGTGATGACTTCTGCAACTGACATTTATCTTTTAAATTGTATTTTCATTTAAGTCTACAGGACAGAGAAACTGCAGTCTTACAGTTTAGCTCTTTGAAAGAGCTAAATGTGAAATATCTAAGGATTTTTTAAAAAGCTTTGTGTCCCATTTTTAATGTATTATGAAATTAATATTTATATCAAATTTTCTTTCCTGGGAGGAGTAGATTACTTGAAATAGTAGATTCCAACCAGCAATTTTTTTTAAAAAAGAAAACCTAGTTTTAAAGAACAGATTTTTCTTATGATCTGCTACTAAATACATCCAAAAATTAATATACTTCTTGAATTAACACAGAGCTGATTCTGGGCATCCATGTGGCATTTTCATGTATAATTCAAGTTACTGCATATGTAAACAGGTAGTTGCATGTGCAGCTCTCCCGAGAGAACGCTTTATGAGACTCTTTTTCAGATGCTTGTTATGCAAGCCTTTGGAAAATTTGACATGAAAGGTGTAGCTTACAATTTAAAATTGTAAAGACAAATCATAGATCATAGTTTAAAATAGAATACTGTCACATGTAAACGTGGCAGTGGCGGATGCCAATATGCTAACATTTTTGGAGTTTCACTGTAGAACAGGTCAGTTAGTATACTGCTGTAGGAAAACTCTTAAGGATAGACGTTCCATTCTTATTCCTTTCAATGGTTACACAAGAATGTTGGGTATGTAAAGGACATCTTCTCTGTTTCAAGAAGACTTCCCGATGAGTGTTTTCCTTGGGAAACAGAAGTGTCATGCTCCCAACGTTGTGTTCTAGACAGAGTAAGTGCACTATTCAGAAAGCCTTGTGACATTATGCACATGTGTAGACTGGGGTTAGTTATGAGAGGGGCCCTGGTCACTGTACTGAGGTGAAACCTGTCTAGCCCTCTCCACTCTTTCAATGCTTTAACGCCATCAGGTCTTGTCCTAACACAGGCTCTCTCCTGGTATTAGCACTTCATTGAGTTTACCTGCTCCCCCCGCCCCCACTCCACTAATGGTGTATGCTGTGAAGGGCCAGGCTGCTAGTGCTAGCCCTAGGCTGCTCTTGCCACCACTGTTCCTGTGACACCTGTATTTTGCGGTCCTTCCTACCTCCCATGAATCTTAGTACATCAGTGCAGAAGCAGGCCCTGGCCACCTCATAAAAAACAAATGTTCATTGACAGTGTTTCTCTTTTGCTTCTGAACAAGTGTTCCACTTTCTTCCATCTCCAAAGTCGCTGATGTGACAGTGAACACCGACTTTGCCGACATTTTTGCTTCTCACTGCCTCCTCAGTACCAGAACTATGGCTTGGGTCTGCAGCACTTTCTGGAACTACTCATGGAGAGGTCTCTGGTGATTTCCTGTGTGATAAATGTATTTCCTTTGTTGATGTTGGCCGAACTACCTCCATGATCAAAGAACATTTTTTTATGACTCTGAACACAGCTCTTTTTTTTCACTTGTCTTCTACCTACTCATGAAATGGAGTTCTTCAGGAGGATACTTCTGGTTCTTATCTCATTTTGTTCTGGTTGAAAGTTTCTTTATAATTCATCTGTGCACTATGGTTTGAATTTCATCTCTGAAAGCCATAGTGATGTTTAATTGCCACTGTAACAGTGTGAAGAGGTAGAATCTCCAAGAACTGATTAGGTCCCAAGGAATCTGCTCTCATAAATGGATTGATGCAGTTACTGAGGGGTGTGTTTGCTGTATATGCAGTCTCCACTTACCCTTGTCCCATGTCATAAGCTAAATAGACTTGCACTGCTTATAATCTACTCAGTCAGTTATAGGAGCAGAGAATGGACTCAGCCACTGTCCTATCTCTGACTCTGTCCAAAATTGTTCCTGATTCTACATCTACACATTTCCCTGAGTTGCTGGGTACTGCCTCATATAATGTGTAGGTATGCAGCCACCATCATTTCACCCAAACCCACTTTTCTATATTCTCCATTTTAGTAGATGTTATAATTATTTAGTTGGAGCCTCCAAATCAAAAACTTTCATATTTTATCCTCATCAAATAGAGACCTTCTGTCCATACTCCTTTGCTTTCCATTCATTACCCTAATTATATCCCAAACACTTAAGAGGTATCATTGTAACAGATCAAATTTGGTCATGGATTATCCAACGGTAATACTCAGTGGTAGATTAATAACGTCTGCTTCTCAGGTTATGGCTCCCCACCCACACCATAACAGTGTAGCTTCCTAACCAAGGCATATGCTCTCTGACTCACTTTCTGTGGTGGTGGTGGTGGTGGTGGTGGTGATGGTCTAGCTACATGAATGACCCTACAGTGCCCACATGGAGCCTGCAAAGCTGGGAATAACCTAAATTAAAGCTAATGTCTTTTCTCTCATTGAGTTTTAAAAATCCCAGACTCTGTGTGTGTGTGTGTGTGTGTGTGTGTGTGTGTGTGTGTGTGTGTTTGTGTGTGTGTATCTGTGTCTGTCTGTCTGTCTCTCTAAAAAGCAAGAACTATGTATGTTTTTTTGAGAAACTTTGTAATATAATATTTTCTTTAAATGTCATTTTTTAATAATTGAGTTTAATATTTTGACAGCTGAGTAACATTGAGTTATTTTAGTATTATAGCTTGCTCAACATGTGATGGTAGTTAATTTCTGCAAAAGATGTGTCAAATATCAAATAGTATATGATATATATATATATCTCCTATGTATAGAATATTCAAAGAATAGAAGAGAAAGGACATGAAAGTAGGGAGACAAGTAGAAAGGAAGATGTCAAACAATAGTAGGGGAGCATGAGAGAGGGCAATGGAGAGGAAGATCGAGTATGACCTGTTTTCTCTCATGTATCTGACATGAAATCAGAAGGAATCAGCAAGGCTGGACGTAAGGGAGGTTGCAAAGACAACCAAAATCCAGTGATACATGTGTAAGGAAATGTAACAATGAAATCCATTAATTCTGAAAAGGAGAGAAAAGAAATGTAGGTATTATGTTGGATGTCTTATCAACTTAAATGGCTCTTGTCATCTCTGAGTTCATTTGAAATGAACCTTTTTTTCTACACAGCGTCTGCTTCCTTCACTTTGGAAAGGTAATGAATGGTTTTATTATCAAGTTTATTGAAGTGTAATCTGCATAAATACAATATGCCCACTTAAAATGCTTGTCAGTGAGTTTACTACATACATTCCCATGATTGCTAACACAAACAAGATACACATTCCCATCACTCCAAAACATTCTCCTACAGTCCTTCCTCAAAGCTCGTAAGCACTACTTTGATTGCTCTCATTGCCAATTAGATTTGCTATTTACAGAATTCCATAGAAATGTGGCCATAGAGTAAATACTCTTGTGTCTAGATGCTTTCACAGTCAGCATTAACATGCAAGAATCTTCCATATTGGTATTTATCTGTTAGTTTCCTTTCATGTTACCTTACAGTAATCCATTAAATTGCTACTCCATGATACTTCATTAGTCTTTCACATGTTGGTGGACATTTGGTTTATTTCAGGTTCTAAGCTAAAGCACTAAAAATGTCCTGTGCTTTTATGACCAAGTCTTTATATGGACACATATTTTCATTGCTATTGGGAAAAACCTAGACAAGGACATTGTCAGGGCCATGTGCTACTTGGAAAGAAAGATGGTTCTCTAAAATGGTTGTACAGTTTAGTGTGTGGGTGAGCAAGGAGAGCAGTAGTTGTTCCACATTTTCAAAAGACATTACATCAATGGTCTTTTTCATTTTAGCCATTAGGGTGCATATATAGTATTGTTAGTTTCATTTCCCTGATGACTTTTGGAGTTGAGCATATTATGGTTAGTGCCATATATTTTCTTTTCTTTATTATTATTTTTCCTTTTATTCATATTTTGTATTTTTAAAAATTTAACAACGACTTCTAGTGGACTTTGAAGATTTGTTTTATTTTTAATTATGTATATGTGTATGTGGACATGTGAATGTAGAACACAGGGTCCAGGAGAGGGAATTTGATCCCCTGGAGCTGGAGTTACAGGTAGTTGTGAGCTGTGTGTTGTAGGTACTGGAAACTGAACTTAGGTCCTCTGCAAGAACAGTCAGTATGTACTCTTTTTTTTTTTTTTTTTTTTTTTAAGATTTATCTGTTATGTATACAGCATTTATGACTGCAGGCCAGAAGAGGGCACCAGATCTCATTGCAGATGGTTGTGAGCCACCATGTGGTTGCTGGGAATTGAACTCAGAACCTCTGGAAGAGCAGCCAGTGCTCTTAACCTCTGAGCCATCTCTCCAGCCCATTGTGCACCACCATGTGGTTGCTGGTAATTGAATTCAGGACCTCTGGAAGAGCACCCAGTGCTCTTAATCTCTGAGCCATCTCTCTAGCCTCAGTATGTACTCTTAACCACTGAGCCATCTCTCCGATTCCTCAGGGCTAAATCTCTAGTGATAAATCTCACTTGGTGACATTTCTTGTCAATATTTGGAGATTTCCTAGTTCTCTCTCTGTTTTTATATCTAATTCCTTTGATGTTAGAGAACTAATCTAGTCCTATGATTTCAAACCTTTGAAATGCACTGTAGGATGTTTTATTACTCTGAACATGCTTTAGCTTGGTTCATGTTTTGTGTGTCCTCAAAAAGAATGCATGTTCCACTGTTGTTGGGTAAAATGTTTTACAAGTGTTGGGTTAGGGGTGTAGCTACTCTTGGACAGGCATGGCTGTGCACACCTGTAATCCCAGCACAGGAGAGTCAGAAGCCAGAGGGTCAGAAGTTCAAGACCATCCTCTACTATATAAAGAGTCTGAAGCCAGCCTGGACTACATATGACCTGTCATGGAAAAAAAAGAAAGAAAAGAAAATATATCTAGTTGGTAATTTTTCACTGACAGTGTTTTTCAAGTATTTTTCCAGAATTTCTGTTTATATAGTCTCTGATTCATGAAAGATACACTGAAATCCAGTTGTCTACTTAGGTCCTCCCACCCCGTTCAGTTCTGTCCGTTCTTGTTGCATTATTCAGAACTCTATTATTAGATGTATTTAAAGACTTTCTATCTCTTCATGAATTTTGAATCCTCTATTATAAGAGTTTAGAATTCTAGGTTATCTTTATTTTTATCTTAAGCCCTTTAAAAGTGTCTTCCTGTTGTTGTCTAGTTTGCATAATTTCAGATGCAAAGCCTATTATCATTCATTTTTTGTTTCTCTGTATGTCCTGTGTCTCCTCCACCACCATTAAAAATAACACTGTCTTTACTTTTGAACTGTTTGACTGTGATCATATGTAGCCTTTGTTCAGAGCGGCTTCCTTCCGCCTCTTGCTCCTAGTAGAATTGCTGTTTCTGACAGAGGTTGGCGAAAGAGACTGTTTTCAGTTTCTGCAAAGTTGCTACACATGCCATCTACTGCCAGGAGCTGCCTGATTTATGATAGGACTTCCAGTGCTTGACACAGACTCATGAGCTTTGGTAGTTACATCTGTTGATTCTACAACTTAAAAGGAATAGTAAAGTTTTACTGCTTAGTATACTTAGGGCCATTCCCCAGATTCCCTGTCAAGTTGAGTCTTGTTAGATACAGCATAAGTAGGTTTGTTTTTTTCTTTTTATGTAACTTGGAGTTAGTATGAAGAATTTCAGCATCTTTCTCATGAACTAATATATTTTGAAAATCATGAAACCTATAAATATTCCAGTTAAATTCTGATGACAGTAATAAAAAGAATTACAGTAATGTTTTATATTATTTTATAGCTTATAAAATAATTTCACAGAAATTTTCTCATTTAGTTTTATGATTATTTGTACTGAGTTTTTATAGACTTACCTAAATCAATAAAACACTTGCTGAAGAAAAAAACTACAGTTAGCATTTAAATTTTTTCCTTTGGTGTGTATGGGTATTTACATATTTGTGTGTATGGATATTTACATATTTGTGTGTATGTTACATGTGTGCACGGGTAGAGGTCAGGGGTCAGTTCTGGAGACTTTCTCAGTTGCTTTCCATTGTTTTGGTCCCTCTCTGAACTTGAAGTTCCCCCATTCAACTAGACTGGCTGGCCAGCGAGCGCTCGGGATGCACTGGCTTCATTTCCTCTGCGCTGAGGTCATAGACATGCATTGCTTTGCCTAATTTTTACATTGGCTTCTGGAGGCTTGACCTTGGGTCCTCATGCTTACTCACCAACAGTTCTTCAGCTGGCCATCTTCCCAGCCTCATTTTTAAAAGATGAAAAAACGAAACAAACGAAACTGAACAGTGCTTAAAAGCTAGTGTTTGCCATTTTACATGGAAAAGTTGTCCGTTTCAAATGCCAATGGCCTTTTCTAAATAAAACTAAATGACTCTGGCTGAACTTATTTTTTTTTTTTAATGTTCCTGCTCTGTCAACATTAGAAGTGGATTTATTTTCTTTTGAAAGGGCAAACCAATGTGCCTCTGATTTCCCAGTATGTTTTTCCCCTTGTGTAAAGAGTGTGTTTGGTTTTATTACTTTACTTTGTATTTTCAAGATTCACCTGGCTTTACTTGTTTTGTGACAGGCGTCCTCACTCGAGGACAGCTTGGCCTGGTAGACCTCATCTTCCAGTACATTCACTGTGATGAGATGAATGAGGCAATAAACATCCTGAGCAGCATGAACTGGGACACCATGGGCCAGCAGTGCTTCGTCAGCATGAGCGCCATCATGAACCATCTTCTTCGACAAAGACTCACTCCAGAGAGAGAAGGTCAGACATCAGTGGTTTTGAGTGTACGTGAAATCCATTTTGAGTCAGTTTCAGAATGATTGTTAGTTATGTTATTGGAGACTGAAGGACAAAAGTATTAATGCTATATTAAAAGTGAAAGGATATCAAAAATTATTACCAAATGGTACTTCCTGTGTGGTATTTGTCAACACAGAGGACACCTTTTCTGCCTGTGTCTGTGTTGAAACTCACAGTGTCATCATTACACAGTTCAGTCAAGCTCATGTGTGGAATATGCTCAGATTTAAGATCTGATCAGAAATTTCATTTATTCTCTCTGTCTGCAGACAAAGGACAGCAAACCAAGGTCTTCTTCTTATCTCATGTTAAACACCAGTGTGTTTTCTCACTCGTAAGTCCTCTGTCCAGAAAGTAATTCCTTACACTTCCTTTTGTGTGTGTCAGAATTGTCTGTAGCCCAGCTGCCCTTCTGGTTTTCATCCTTTGGGTCTGTACTTTTGATGTACATCTTGCTTCTCCTGCTTGGATTTCCTCACCTTTTCTTGGGAATTTGCCCACGGAAATCCAAGATGTGTTGTTGAGGTTGAGGGCACTAAGGAAACAAATGACACATAAGATATGAGAACAGATTTTTACATCTCCACTTCTCTAGCATGTATGTATGAGTTGTTATTCCTTTATATGATATAAAATATACCAAAATAGCTGCGATTTAGAATTTTATTTCATATCTTTGTGCTACTAATATAAACATTAGGAAGTTATAACTAGACAGTATCACTAAATAATACAGGATAAGAAAATTAGGGAAAGTCTATTACTGGAGAACATTTTCTTTTTTAGTATTTTCACTAAAAATAAAGAAATAGACTTTCTTTATTTTTATTACCTTTCCAAAATAATAAGTTTTTTTTTTTTTGATAAAAATCTGTAGTTGACTGGTAAGCTCGTGAATCTCTAGGAAGTTTATATTATAGACTTTAACCTAACTCCCAGAATTCCCTTCTAATGTGTGTTTAAGAGTGAGCTAAACTTTTTGACAGTAGTCCAAATTCTCCTATGGAAATGTCAGTATTTTTACATGAAGAAAATGTCTACCACAGTGCATGACCCACTGTTGGTATTCAAGAAATATAGGTTAGAAAGAAAAAGTATAACCCCAAGATTTTAGGGGATAAAGAATTACTGTAATTTTGCCTACAGAGTTATCTCAAGTAATTATTTTTTTTAATATTGATACACTTCTCAAGATTGAGTACTTGTCAAAAGTAACAACAGAAACAAAAGAGCAGAGTCTCCCAGGTCTGTAGTGATATACATGCTCTGTGTAATAAGTCCCAAGTTCACAGTTAAAGAAGAAATACGGAGACATAAAATATTGAGTTTCACTCCAGACACTGAGAAGTTGCTTGCACCTTATTGAATTTATGTTATTAAATTGCTAGGTTGTAAGAAAGATTATGAAGAAATGCACAAATGGGCATTATCAGATTCCTATCCTAATAAAAGATTTTTTCACAGCCTTGTATTGGAGAAATAGAGAAATAAAAAAAGCTTTTATAATATTGGGCTATTAAAACAAACTCTCTATATATCCTGGGTTATCCAAATGTGTATATGCTAAGTAGCTATGTGCATTTCCTCTCAAGTAACTACAAAACACATTTCTAAAACATTCAGAATTCCCTGTTGAGATTTATTTTATCTGAATCTAACAAATTTGACATGGTAATTCATTGGCCTTTTATTAGTGAAACCTAGTGCGCTGTTATTTCTATCCGTGTTGTGTCTGTCTTTGAGATCTTCATTTCTGCCTTCAACATCAAGCTGGGCAGCCTAATGAATCCGTAGCTGTGCTGGGAGTTACACGTATTCCATGTAGACTTGAACATTTCAGATGTACGGAACATGCTGTCAGGAAAACAAGCAATAGGAAAAGAATCTGGCTTGTTTTCACAGTGACAGTGCTATGTTCAATTTTAATCTAAATTGACTGCTGCTTTGAAAGAAAATACCTCCAAAATGCATCCTATTTTACTGTGTAGATTTGAGATTGGAAAAAAATAAAGACATTACTGAAGCTTAGTCAAGCCATAGCAATTACTCTGATGAGGTATTTACTACTTGGAAATCTAAATAGGCCGACAACTAAGAGTTTCGCTAAATAATGACTTGTTTATTCAATCCAGCGTTGGAAGCACAAATATTAGAGGAATCTAACTGTGAACTATAGTATACTCATACATACTCATGTTCTGTCCATATGGTAATTGCTTCCAGGTATTTCTGGGCAGAAGCACAGCCCCACTGGCATATCTTGGTAAAACTGTGAAGTAGACAGGCTGCTCCTTATCCCCTAATCTCTTATCTCTGAGCCTCCCCCATTTATGAAAAACATCTTTCCAATCTTCTCCTATCCCAGGGTATTTGTTTTCATGAAAGGACAAACCACGGAACCTTGTTTATGGTAGGATTTAGGGACAAGATACAGATTTTCATTGTTCTCCTAAAATTGCATCACAGACATATCTTACTCCAATATACAAGTCTTTATTTGTATTATTTAATTTTAAATATTATATATATATATAATATATAGTTAGTCACTTAGTGAGTGTGTGTGCATGCGTGCATGAATGTGTGTGCATGTGCATTAGCCATAGTATATGTGTGGAGGTCAGAGAACTTGTGGGAGTCATTCTCTTCTTTACCATATGAATCCTGGGGATTGAACTCAGGTCATCAGGCTTGGTAGCAGATGTCTTTCACTGCTGAGCTATCTTATTGGCCCCTTATTGGTATTTTTTAAGAAAACATTTCTACTGTGCTAATTTCATTTCCCTGTTCAAAAAGTTAGTTTTCTCCTTTCCAATAAAGAGAACACATAATGTTGAGCACACTGCAAATTGATTTTACTGGAAATACTAGTTCAAACTGTATTACTTTGATGAGTCACTGTTTTAATTACCCATTTGTGGTGAGATGTTGGTTCATTATGGATTTCTTCAATTTTGACAGCTTTTTATTGCTCAGAGTCATTGTCAGCTTTGTCTCAAGTGACATTTTATACACAGGTTTGCTTTTGTACCAGCTGTCATATTTTAATTTCATCTTTCCTGCAACAAGTTCACATTTCATCCAAATTTGCAGAACCTGACTGACTGCAAACACAAATATTCTGTTGTAATTGAAGGAGTTTCTCTTGTTTTAAGTGCTGCTATGTTTAAATTCCACAGCGCAGCTTGAGACAAGCCTTGGAACCTTCTACGCTCCAACAAGACCACTTTTGGATACAACTATTTTGGAGTACAGAGACCAGATCAGCAAGTATGCCAGGAGATTCTTCCACCACTTGCTCAGGTGAATAATACCGCCAGTTTGGTGGGCATCAGATACATATTAAAGAGCTGCTTTTCATGAATGCTTCTCCATAATATGACCATTTTCTGACAGCTTTCCTCTTTAAAAAAAAAACACATTGTATTAGTCTTTATTTGTTATTCCTTTCCTTTTTAGGAATATTATCTAGGGCCTTTACATCATCAGTAATACATTCTATTCTTTAATATGATATACTAAAAGCTATGTGGAAAAGTCAACATGAAAACGTGAACTGAACTTTGTTCCTATCCTAAACAAATATTCTGATTTAAACTGAAGGCAGAACTCTGTGTCTGTGCTATGAGGCTGTGAGGCAGTTGTGGACTTGCTATCTTTTCGTGATTGCTAGAGAGAGACTTCTCCATTGTCCTTGCATATGATATGGCAGTTGCCAACCTCACTGTAACTCATTTTTCTACTTTATATGTATATATGTGTTCTTTCAACCTTATGAATTATTTGACAGTTTGATAAAAATGTCAAATATTGCTCTGAGAAAAAATTCTGTAAGTTGGAGGATAGCATACATTCACAGAGAAGGATGGAAGGGAGATAAAAATCTGGATAGAAAGATTACAGACTCATAAATGCTGTGGTAACTAGTATTAAAACCAGGTAAATGGTTATTGTGAGAGTTATTTTCTGGAATGAAAAGAAATGTAATAGTGTACAGGTGACTGGGATGCTCAAATACATCAATCATGATCCATTTCTCAGGATGAGTGGTATGTACCAGGGTCTGTTACAAATTCTCTCTTTCAGTTGTTTATGTGCCCTTACTGTATTCTGTATATGTGTGTTATAGTAAACTTTTGAGTTCTATTTACAAAAAGGAAGGACTGTGTGAAGGAGTTGACTTTTCTAATAATGTCCTTGCTGCCGTACTGTGCAGGACATTCAAAGACTTTGATAATAGTCTCTTATTTTTTATCAGAACAACTTTATAAGGGAGTGCTATCATGTCCTGAAGTAATAACCTCAGGCTTAGAGGATCGGCTTACTTAGATGAACAACAAGTGGCCATGGATCTAAGGCTGGTTCCACTGTTTTTTACTCTTTCCTGAAGACACTTACTATAACTTGTTGTTTAGTTTTCAGATACTACCTTCCAAAATAACTGTGAGTTGTCATCTGTGCAAGAATAGGCTGATTGACAGATGTTCAACTGTCCCAAAAGTGGGGGGACTCAGATTGGTCAAGCTTGAGGAGGTATACTGTTAGACAGGCATTTGTGCTCCATAATTAATTTTATCTATATATAAAGTGGTACTTTGAACTCTACACAGCAGTGAGGCCTTTAGAAAATCATATTTTTGAAAGCCAGGGAATGTTAATATATTGCAAGAGTTATTATCTGTAATTGAATCTTGCCTTTTTATCTGAATGGTGTTAGCATATTTCAAGAGACACTTCATCTTAAATGTGACAGTCTTCATCCATGAGCATATCCTAAAAACACTGGGGTTAAAGGCACGCATACTTGAACTTACGGCTTTGCTCTTTGCTTTCCTTGCCATTTAATTTTTCTTGTTTCTGGGGAAGATTGTTGAGTGAACTTCTTACCTAAAGAGCTCAAAAAGATCACTGTGGTTTTGGCCTCTTGATTTTACAGCAGTTGTTTGTATTTTTACAACCTCTGCCCTAGGAAGCTCATCCATGAACGTGAATATTCTTCCTCTATGGGTTTTAAATTGGGTGTTTTGTGACAGGGTGACTCTTACTACTGTCATCAGGATTATATTCAAACTGGTCTGTTTGGTCCGGTGAGCTGTTTCTCTTCGGGAATGCTTACTTTTTCATGTTCCTGTTTTTGAATGCTTTTAGTTGCAATGAAATTCACTAGTTTCTATTTCAGTAGTAGGCTATACAGGGCATTAAAAAAAGAAATGGGCAGTGGTGGCACACGCCTTTAATCCCAGCACTTGGGAAGCAGAGCCAGGCAGATCTCTGTAAGTTCGAGGCCAGACTGGTCTACAGAGCAAGATCAGGACAGGCCCCAAAGCTATACAGAGAAACCCATCTTGAAAAACCAAAAGAAAAGAGAAATGTATGTTAGTAGAAACTGAATGAGATAGCCTAAGTTGGAAACATCCTTTCGTTTAATGGGCCGAGAAGTTTTATCTAGGGGAAACGAAACAGGTCAAATGCCTTTTTTTAAAAAAAGTGGGACCTGCTAGGATTGCACGAGACTTCCAGGTTTGGCTGGTCATTACTTTAACACTCCCTAAACACTTTTAAAGAATTAAGGCCACCTTGTGGCATTTTACATTGAGGAAGAAGACAGGAGCCTCAGGAGATTAGGAACATAGCTGAAGTTACTCGAGTGGGACTCAGGCTGGATTCCTGATGAGGGGAGTGCTGCGTTTTCTTTACTTTGATACAGCGTACAAAGGCTGAGGTCACAGTCTGACTTTGTGCTAATAGACAAGTGTATGTGTGGTTGTTAAAACAAGTGTTTGTATACAATTTGGGTTTTGTTCTTGTTGGAAAGCAATTCTCCAGACATCTTTCTGTGTTTCTTGGCTTTTCAAGTTCAAACATACTTAAACTGTAAGACATATCTTTCTTGAGAACTCTTTGTATGTGTTCAAAATTGCTGAGTTTCAAAAAGAAATGTTCCCTGATAGTATAAATCATTCAATAAAGTGTTTGTTTTAATAAAATTAAAGAAGTAATAGACTATTTATAAAAATTGTTAAGCTGCAGGACACCTACAAAAAATAAATGCAGCTTTGCCTGAAATATGCTTAGAAAGTAGTTCTTCACCTTTCCACCTCTGTGAAACTGAATAGTCTTCAGAGCACTTAGTGGGGAACCATTATCAAATAAGAGCTTTCCATCACAAACCAACAGAAACTGTGATAGGAACAAGTCAATACTGATGAAATGAAAAAGCAAACATTTCACGTGACTATGTCCCATAGGAAGTTTATTTCATTAATGTGGAAGTAGAATGATTTACAGAGTTAATGATTTATTTTAATTAATTTTCTTTTCAAACATAAGGCTACTGTTTTCTGATACAGTGATGTGAATGATTCTAACATAAAGGCAGGTGCTTTTGAAATGCTTATAAAATAGTAAGCTATTTTGAGGAAGACGACTTACTGCTTAGAAATAAAAATATAATATTTATTATTTTATGTAGAGGAATGTAAGAATACATGTGTTCTCCCTTATACACAAAAAATTAAAATGGATTGGTGTAGATAAGAATAGATAAGTGGCTAGATGTGTGATACCAGTTGTAACGTGATGTTAGAGCATCGGTGCTTCATGTTTATTCTGTCAACTTTGCTGTATATCTGGACATTTCTGTAATAGAATGTGGCTGGTATATATTGTGTTGACGTTAATATTTGTACTAATAATTCAGGAAGAAGGGAAGAGCCAACCAGGGATTGAAACCTGAAATTTTGAGCCAAAATAAATCTTACTTCCTTTTGTTTCTCTTTTGATATTTATCACAGCAACAAAAAAGCCAACCCATGGGACAGGACAGACAGTGCAGTGGTAAAGAATGCATACAGGTCTTTTAGAGGACTTGAGTTCGAGTCTCAGCACCCACATCACCTTTAACTCCTGGGGATCTGATGCCTTCTTGTGACCTCCATGGGCACATGCATGCACACAGACAGAAACATGCACACATGTGCATAAGAGTTTTAAAGAACCTTGGTATATGCCACTGGCAGCAAGCCTGACATTTCTGCCTTGTTGTTTATCTGCTCAGTTATGATGTCTGAAAACTACAGCGTTAAAATGAAAGCACATAGTAACTTAGAAAAAGAATTAGGGGCTGGAGAGATGGCTCGGTGTGTAAGAATACGTGTTTGTCTTGCAGAGGGCCTAGGTTCAGTTCCCAGCACCCACTGGGAACTCCAGTTTCAGAGGGCTCAATGCCTTCTTCTGACCTGTGGAGAAGCCAAGCCTGCATGTGTTGTACAGACATGCACGTGGGCAAACACTTACACAGAAAATGAATACATCTAATTCAATTTTTAAAAAACTCTTAGGCTATTTAACTATTAATAGAGAAACAGTTAGGGAGGTGAAATTTCTTTTTAGTTTTGAGGCTCCTCTGGTCTCTGAGACACTACAATCTTTTTGTTTCTGGCTCCTTTGAGTTCATAATGTCAGACATAAGGTCTCTGAGATAAGCTTTACCTACTTAGGGAGTTCTAGGTTTCCGAAGTCCAAGTGCACACTTACAAGAATGTCAGTAGTAAGTTAGGAAGAGTTGCACACAAAAAAGTAGTGTACCTCCAAATACATCCACAGCAGCGCTGTCTGCTAATTCTAACTCTCACAACCATAATCACCCTGCGTGCTAAGTATAACCTTGTTATGATGAAACCTACTTATGACAGTGTTAGGCAATTGGGAATCTTAGGTCATTTAAGGGTGCTCCTCAGAATTAAGCCATTGCTAAGCAAATGTTGCCTAATATTTGCCTGAGGCCATTTTCTCTTAGCAAACCTGTAGTCAGAACTTCTTAAAGACATAAAGATGTTGATCAGTGTTAAGTCTTTCCTTTAGGAAGAAATAATTGTTACCCAAAGCAAGGCAATCCTAAGAAGTGATAAGATTATGATTTTAGGCCCTAGTACTCCTCATGGTTACAGGAGAAAGGTTTTTTGTTTTTGAAACTTTGGACTTTTATTTTAGTTAACAAAGAGTACTTCTGTGTATTTATAGAGAACAGTGTGAATTGAATCAAGTTAATTAACGTATCTGTCAATCTCGTCAATTTATTATTTTCTATACAGAGGATTTTGTATTTTAGCAAATTAGAAAGATGTAATACATTCTTATCAACTGGGGTTGCCACGCAGTACAACAGATCATGAAAACTCATGCTGCCAGTCTGGTGGAAGCGCTGTCCATTGGATGAACATCATCCTGTTCCCTGTGCCTTCCCCTCAGACTGTGTTTCTGAGATAATTTAGTAGCACTTGGCACTGAGTAGAATGCCCATGCCAGGGAGGACGCACTAGGTCCACACATTCCCCCAGGAAATCATTCCTCTCCCAGCACCATGAGGTACTGAATTCAAATTTGTGCTAGTTGGCTATTTGTTAATCTTCCAACAGCCCAATTTAAATAGGTATTTCCCCATTTCAAGTCACTGCATGTCCTTGACCACAGATGCCAGGGCCGATTATATAAAGCAGGAGTCAGCTAACTATAACCTGCCTCCCAGGTTTGTAATATAATGCCATTGGAACGCAGTCCAGCCCGTTTGTTTCCATAACACCTATGGTTGCTTGCAAGCTACAGTTGTGACAGGGTTGTGTACCCCTCGAAGTGTATTTGCTCTCTGGCCCTTTACAGAGAAAGTTTACAAGCCCCTGCTACAAACGAATACCAGCAGAGACCTACAGTTTCGGGAGCATGTGTCTTGAGTGCCAGAGGAAGAGGAGACAAGTGTCATTTGTAACATGGACTCAATCTCTTCAGAAGTAGAAGTCAGTGGAGTTGATCTTAGCACTGAGGGTTTGCGGGGTACTATATAGGAATGAAGGTAATTATTTCTTGAAGATTTATTTTTATTTCACGTGAATGGCCCTTTTGCCTGTATGTATATCTGTGCACCGTTTGTGTGCTTTGGGGACATGGAGACCAGAAGAGGGTGTCAGATCCCCTGGAACTGGAGTTGCAGATGGTGGTACAGTCCTTAAATTTTTAAACATTTTTTCTTAAAAGCTTTCCAGTATTTACTAAAAACATATATCACCACAAACTAGTCCATTAAATTTATGTTTTCATTTAGCAGAAAGGTCTTTGATTAGAAACTAAACACTTGTAATCATCAAAAGACAAATGCTATATCTAACAAGAAAGACAGCTCCAGTCTGCACCCTTGGTAGGGCTAGATTCCACAGAACAGCATGCATACCTGTGAAATGTATATGCTGATATTATAATAGCATCAGTGAGTGGGCTGATAAGGTAAATTTACACTATATTTTTATTTTTTTAATTATTTGAAATAATTTTTAAATTTAAATATATTTTGATCATATTCTGTTGTAGAATATTATTTCAAGGTGTGTTACTTTTGTTTATGCTCTGGAATGTGTTTGTTTAGTGATGCAAACATGTGTTTGATTAAATAAAATTCACCTGTGGTCAGAAGGCTGAGTCAGCAACTAGCTGACAGGAAGTGGTAGGGAGGAGCCAGGTGAGAAAAGGTTTATAAGGAGGGGCCATGAGAAGCACGAGGACAAGGAGAGGAGGTGAACTACTTGCTATTCAGGCTCTCTAAGGAGCAGAATTCCACCCTAACCTTTGAATCTTGAGTTCTTTAGAGGGACAGAGGTTTAGTTAAGTCCCCTTCATAGCTTTGCAAGAGTTGGCGCCGAAGGGAATTCCCTCTGGCTACGGCCCTTTCAGCCTAACCGCTGCTGGTAGTGGTGGGGTTGCAGTTGCTGATTCAGATAGCTATGGCTTAAAAGGCAGCAACCATTTAAAAATGGACAATATTCTTCCCCTTCCCCAAGTCCTTCTAGATCCTCTCCCCCTAACTACCCACTCAACTTTAAGTTCTTTCTCAAAAAAGCAAACAAAACCCCAATACAATAACAAAACCATAGGCAAAAAGAAAACAAAACCAAAAACAAACAGACACCGGACTGTAACCAAATAAAAACAAAAACAAAACAACAAAAACCCAGTAGGGTCCATTTTATGTTGGTCAACTATTCTTGACTGTGAGGCCTGTCCCGGTGTGGTTGATACATCCAGTGTCACTGTGTTGGAGAAAACTGATTTTCCCTCTCCCAGCAGGTAGAAATGACAGTTCAGTTGTTAACTTTTATCCTGGTGGCTAGATATTCATTCATTCATTTTTTTTTTTTAAAGCAAGAGCAGACCATAGAGAAATCATAGCAAAAATATCAGGGTTCTAGGGAGAATTAATAGCTACAGTGAGGGAAGCTGGTGAGCTGGAGGTGAGAAGGGCTAGGCAGGATGCTAGCAGGGACTCCAAGATGTGTAACAGGTACTTGTGACACTGAGGGAGCCTGATGATGAGCTTTGATGTGCTGATAGGCACAGGGAGCCAATGTCCCTCCTGCCAGAGGTAAGGGAGATGGCTCCTTTGGGTAGAAGGGAACCAGCTTCCTAAGTTCCTGAGGAATGCTAACATTCATCTAGCCACTGGAAATCCTCCTATAGTTCAGGCTGAACTCATTTATTGCTATTTGGACTGCCTTTGGAGTTTGGACAAAGACATGCAGGAATTTGCCATTTACTCCCTCATTTCTCAAATCTTGTCTTGGGCTTTGCCTGTAATGTTGCTGTGAGCATCCTTGTTTGTGTCTTTAGTACAAATGTGCAGATCCTTTCAAATTCATTGACCCACTTTGCTTAGGTGTGAATTCTCTGTTCGCTCTGTTGGAATATAGACCTTTTTGTTTGTTTTTAAATTTTTATTTAGTTCTTCGGTTTTAGAAAAGGAGATGGTCAGGGCTTGCCCTCGCTCCTTCCCTCCGGTTCCTCTCCTCAGCCCCACTCCTGCTATGGGATCTTTTTCTTCCTGCTTTTAACATCTTCCATACATTGCAAATACTTTTAAAACCCACTTGCTACTTATTTTTCAATTCAGTGCATCTTTTCTGACTGTTCTTTCAATAGACATTTTAAATGACCAATGTTACTGTGTTTTGTGATTTCTTGCTTGCCGTCTTGCATCTTTCTAAGATTATAGAAATTTTTCTGTAACCAGTAACGTGCTTATTTCAGTCATCTCTGACCTTATGCTTCACATTTTGTTCCTCCAGTACTCTGAAAATAATTTAGCATAATAAATAATGTACAGATCCAGCTTCATTTTCTCCCAGCTCTAGCCAGTTATCTCATGTCACATTCATAATGTTCTCATGACATCGGAGCCCGTTTTTATTCCACACTTACAATTATGGGACAGTTTTTGACAGCAGTCACAAAGTTGAACTCATCTGGTGGATCTGTGCACTCATGTGCATGCATGCCCACAAACTTCACATATCACAAGTCATCTAAATTTCTAGTTTTCTTAACAAAACAGTAGCAAATCCTTGGTCATTTGCTGTTACTGAGACTGGGTTTTTGTGTGTAATATATGCATATATGTGTACGGCTCTCTCTCTCTTGGTTTCTGTGTGTGTGTGTGTGTGTGTGTGCGCACATGCATGTATGTATGCAGGTGGAGACCTAAGGCTGACATCACATGTCTTTCTCACTCAGTGTCCACCCTATCCCCTGAGGCAGTGTCTCTCACTGAATCAGAAGTTTGCCTTTGCAGCTAGTCTGGCAAGCCAGCTTGCTCCAGGGATGTCTTGTCTCAAGGAAGCTGGGATAAAAGGCAGGCCACCAAGCCCACCTGGCTTTTATATGGATTCTGGGCATGGAAACACCTTAACACAGGGTATTAAAAGTAACCTCTCCATCCTCTTACCTTGTTAAATACATTTGCTTTGATTTCTTGTTCCTACTGACCTATACTTAGAGCAACATTCCTGTGCCCATACAGTTAGTTGTTTCATTTGTTAGAACTTTTTTTTTTTAAGATGGTGTCCTGGTTAGCTCTGGTCAACTTTACTCAACTGGACCCACCTGGGAATGGGGCCCTCACGTGAGGATTTGCCCCTCATCAAATTGGCCTGGAGGTATGTCCACGGAGCATTTTCCTGAAGTGATCGAGGAGGGAGGTTCAGCCCACTGTGGGTGGTGACACCCCCGGGAGGGTGGTCCTGGGTTATGTAAGAAAGCTGCACAAGACACAGGAAGAAGCCAGTAAGCAGCATTTTCCCTGGTCTCTACTTCAGTACCTGCTTCCAGGTTCCTGTCTTGAGTTCCTACGCAGGCTTCCCTCAGTGGTGGACTAGAAAGTAGCTGAAGTAAACCCTTTTCTCCCCCTAGTTGTTTCTGGTTGGTGTCTTATCGCAGCAACAGAGAAGTGAACTGATGCAGATGGGGCCTTGCCATGATGTCCAGGCTAACCGTAGAACCAAGGCCTCAGTGACGTGGACTACCGCTGTGTGCCTTGGGCCTGGCTCCATTTACCCTAAGTTTAGATGTGATCCAGAGAGCTAGCCCTTCAGAGTGTTCCTGTGCCATAGTTTCAATTTCTCAAATGGACTCCAGTGTTGTTTTAAGCAAGTCTTTGGAGGCTTTTGACTAGAATGCCATGACACACATGAGTATGTGTGTTAATTTTGTAAAGAACTGATATGTTTGTATGCTTCATTCTTCTGTTTCTCTTCATTCATTCAATTTTGTAGTTTGTTTTTGCAGACATATCTCCTTCCTTCTAAGTAGTATATCTGTTTTTTATTTGTTGCTAATACTACTGTTTTTTTCTTCTAATTAAACTTCATAACTGGTGAGTCTTGGTATGTGAGAAATAGTGTATGACTCTTCTGGAACTTTAAAATTTATTTCTAATAATTTTGTAATTGACTTGGGTTCTGAGGTGGGCATAAAATTGTCTACAGATAATCATCATGCCCCCATGCATCATACATTTACACTTTAATTCTGTGTAGTGAATAATTATGTTAAGGTTTCTTGTCTTACTTGTGACTTCAGTGAAAAGATGCTACTCATTCATAGTTTGGTATGATGCTGTTGTCATATACACTGTTATGTTTTTATGCATTTCTTGTCTCCCCACAATGCTAATCATAATTGCTGTCTCACTGAACGTTATCTAAGTCTTTAAATCTATAAATTTTAATCTCCCACTATCCCTGGTCTGTAAGGGTAGTTATTCCATCTGCAGGTTTTCTAATGATAAGCCTTCTTTACATTCTCGGGAGGCACTGCTGGGGTGGGTAATCTTCATTGTCAAGTTGACTGGATTTAGAGTCACCTAGGAAACATGCCTCTGGGCATGCTGTGCTGGCCTTTTCCAGAGAGGTTTAACTGGGGGGACCCGCCCTGGCTGTGGGCAGCACTGTTGCGTGCTGGTTGCTGGCACGTCTCTCTCACTGCAGTGTGGCCGTCCACTTCTCCCTGCTGCGGCCATGTCTTCCCACCGTAATGCTGGGCCCCTTTTCAACTGGTCGGAACGAGCCCCCACCCTCGGTTCTGCCAGGCATTTTGTCATGGCACTAGAAAAAGGAACGAATGAAATACTTTCTTGGAAGTGGAGCATTTGAATCAAGAATCACAGAAACACAGTGAGCAATCTGTTTATGAGTAGCCATGAGAACCAAAGTTTTGTTTCCACAAATTAAACCATTTTTGATAGCAGCTGTGGCCTTGTGACTCAAAAACTAGACTTCTTCTATGTGTATTTTCCAGTTTGGTTTCACAGTTGCATGAACACTCCTAAGGTTGTGATTAGCTTTCAATCTTAGTGTAGTTTTTCATTTTTAAAACTTTAAAATTTTAAAATTTAAAAATATACAAATAAGTGAAAATAATTGCAGTCAACATCTAGATGTTAATATGTCTAGTTAGATGGCTTTTGGCTTTTGACAAGGACAAAATAATTCATTCTTATTTTTGTAAATGTGATTTGTGTTCATAAAACAGAAATCAGTTATGAACCACAAGCATAGAAGTAATCTAGTGCCCACACACTGCAGTACCCAGAAATAAACAAAAAGGACGGATGTTAACTCTAGAAATTAGGATTAGAAAAGAAATTACCTTGTTAATGTAAGAATACAATTGTGTAAATAAAATTGGAAGCTGTAGGAAAGAGAAATCAAAAAAATAAAGCCTCCATCCACTTCAAAGCAGGGCCCAGCAGATGCCCCTGAAGAGTGATGGACTAGAAGCTGGGTGTGCTGCCTTGTGCCTGTAACCCAGGTTTCAGGAGGCTGAATGGAGATTACCATGACTTCAGTGCTAGCTGTACAGCAAGATTCTGTCTTTTAAACAGTAATGAAATTAGTTAAAAACTGAATATTTTATAATCTCTTCAGAAAGATCATTTAGAAAACAGTGCAGTCATGTCAGTATTAGAAAAAGGCATGTATTAAAGCTTATTAATTCCTATAAAATATTTTAAAGTAAAATTAAGTATTTCTTGACTTTCTTCTTTTTTTGTAAATATTATTCATGCCCAGTGATGATGCATGCCTTTAATCTCAGTACTAGTGAGACAGAAGCAAGTGGATCTCTGTGAGTTTGAGGCCAGCCTGGTCTTCATAGAGAGTTCTAGGCCAGATGGACTATATAGTGACACCCTATCTCAAATAAAAATAAAAATAAACATCATTAATTTATTCCACAACTATTTATCAAGTGCCCACACACCAGGAGTGGAGAATGGTGCTCATTCACAGAAACTCTACCTTGCCGATGGCTGCTGAGGTTGTAACTCATGCTCAGAATAAGTGGCCCATCAGCATCATGGATATTCAAGGCTGTGCATGAATTATTCAGTACCTATTTTGGCCACAGTGTTAATGTTTCTTAGTCCACTGTGTATAGATGTTTCTGACTTATTCTCATCTATTTTTGCCTATCCATTTTATTTTATTTTCTGTAACTCACCTGTAGTTTACTCTTTAAAAGCTTTAATATTTTATGGCCACATGCCTAGGTGATTAAAGTTACTTTGAATCTTAACCTAGATTATTCTCTCACTTTCTTCCATCTTGTCCTGTCATGGAAACACTTTACTAAAATCTATAGGATGGCTATATATATCTGATTTACTGTGTTCCATGATGTCTGAATGATTGGTTTTTATCATTGCGGTTCAGATGTTTTTCGTCTGAGTCAGCTGCACTGATGAGTCGTCCTAATAGGTTCTGTCCAATGGATGTGGCTTTCATGTTGAGTTAATTGATACCGTAGTGGAAGGCCTACAACTGGGGTGGAAGGAAAGCTCAGAGAATTATTGAAAAGCGATGGGCTATAGCACACTGGGGTTTGAGCACAAGAAGTGAGAAACAGCAGGTGCCATGAGCCGTTACCAACATTTTAAAATAAACATGTATGTTAGTGTGAAGCCTTGGCTGAGCACAGGCCATCTGTGTGCAGAGACGGACACTGGGTATCGAGAAGCGGCTCAGTAGGAAGGGTTCAGACCCAGGAAGGTGCCTGTGAGGGAAGGATGAAGGGCAATCTTTCAGGGTGTCTCAGGGAAAACTATAAAAACTGTTCAGAATAAGGGATGGTGGCAAGTTAAGTAGTTTTCGATTTCAGTTGGAAAGATTGAAATGGTTCTGAGGAAAAAAGTCAACAGAATTTGTGGAAGGGACAAAAGTCATTTTTTTTATTAGCTTTTGTTGAACATGAAAACATTGGCTGGTGTCACCTAACCTTTTAGACTTTGACCATGCTTCAAATTCGGTGACTATCCAGAGTAAAGTCACTCCAGGCCTGTCTTCTGTTGTTTGGCTTATGGTCTAGTCAGAGCTGAGGATTGTTTTCATTTGCTTTGTTTGGGGGAAAGACTTTATTGGTAATGTTTTAATGAATATTGTTTTTTTTTTTTCCTATGCACAAAACCTGCCAGTCTAACTCTCCAAGAAATGTTTGGAAATGTTTAGTTTTTCCCATCAGGGAATTTCCCATCAAGGGGCATTTTGTTTGTTTCTGGTTTGGAGATCTTAAAAAGCAAAGCCTCGGGGTTTTGTGAAGACTCTCACTTCTGCGGGGCCTGCCCTCTGCCATGTTTGTTGTTTTCACAGTGCCTGGGCTGTGCTTTGCCCTCCCACCAGCAGAGCTCAAGAGAGCCAGGTTCTCCTAATTGTTCTTCACTGTAGCTATACTAACAGATTCGGGGCATAGCTCATTGACACTTGTGTTTGCATTTTCCTTATGGCTAAATGACATGGACTGAGTCTATGCTCAGGTGTTTATTTCCATCTGTATACCTTTGGTTGAAATGTCTCCTGAATGGTTTTTGTCTGTTTTCTAATTGGAATGTTTAAACATTACTTTTTAAATATTTGTGGAGTTTCCTTGCAAATGCAGGTAAGCAAAAGAGACTACTTCATAAGCAAGAGAAATTCAGAAGGCTGTTTGTTGATATTGTGAATGTTTAAATGTAGATGAAGGAGCCAGATGATGTTTGTATTTTACTAAGATTCAAACACTGTGGAAGTAGTATTGCGATAATGAACATAAAAGGGAGGAAGAGGAAAGAGAAAGAAAAGGAGAAGTGATTCAGGGGCAAGGAGGAAAAGGCAGAGAGGGAGGTCGTGATTAGCTTTAATAGTCAGCTGGCCACAGCTAGAGTCATCTAAGAGGAGAACCTCGATTGAGGAATTGCCTGGGTCAGCTTAGTCTACGGGTGAAGGGCTAAGTCTATAGAGTTCTCCTACTAACTGATACAAGAGGGCCCAACCTACTTTGGGTAGCATCATTCCTCAGGCAGGTGGTCCTCAGCCCTATAAAAAATACTCCAACAAGCAGAAGCCAGACAGCAGCATTCCTCCATGGTTCCTTCCTTGAGTTTCTGTCATCGTTGTCCCCTGTGAGTGATGGACTGTGAGCTGGAAGTATAAGCCACAGAAACCCTGTCCTCCTCAAGTGGTTTTTGGTCAGAACGTAACTAGGACAGGAGATAAGAGGTACATGGACTCAGTCGGAGAATACCCTTAGAAGCAAAGTTTTTTGTTGAGGTCTGTAACGCAGCTCCAGAGCTAGTGTGTGGTGAATCTGAGTGTCCACGGGGAAGTGTAAATGTTTTAGATGAGTTGTAACTTGCTAAGTGAAGAAGATGACCTCTTTTAAATTACATTTAAGCCATTAGTGATGGAGTTTAAAGAGCATTGGAACTGGTTGTGGTAGTGTAGACCTATAATCTCAGGACATGTGAGGCTGTGGCAGGAGGATTGATTTCAAGGCCAAAAACCTGGGCTATAGAGACCTTGTCCCAAAGCATTGCAATCGAGGGATATTATTTCCACTCCAGTCCTTCTAAAGACTGAGGCCTATACAGACTCTTTAGTTGTATGGAGAAATCAGATGGCCTGCTTCTACTATCTTTCCAGAATATTGTATCTAATGACAATTACTAGAAAACACTTGGAACCTGTAATTTATTCTACAGAAAAAGTGAAATTGATAATTTTTAAAAACCATGGACTATAAGAACACGATTTCTGACTAGACATGCCTTTTAGACCAGAGAACGGGAAAGAGTAGTCATATGGTGTGCCCATTTTTTGAGTTGTTTGCTTTGGGGAGGTGAGAATTTGTAGATTTGTATACATGCCAGGTAGATGCTGCATAAAGAAACAACTTCAAAACTTGCACAAGAGTCATCCAAGTCTTTAGCTGAAACCTAAAGCTATGTTTGCATTGAGTTGGTCAAGGAATGGTGATGGGTTCCATATCTTCTGGGAATGGACCTGCTTTAGCAGCCCTGGTCAAGGATATTCTCAGTGTAGGTGGATTTCAGATCCCAACACAACAGCCAGGGCATCTTTTGGCAACTAATGTCCGGTTTTCCATACAGGTGTAGAGTATAGTTAGGCTATTTCATATCAACTAAGATGGGGCAAGACCAGAAGCCTCTGGCATCTGCTGTGTTCACCACCACTGCAGCTCACCCTGTGGTAGCAATATGCCCATCCTTTCCTTAATCTACCCTCTACCTTTTTTTCTTTTGTGGTTTGCTGTGACAACTCAGACACTTCTATCTCATTGAGTATTGGTTCCTGTTTTTCCTAGCCCTCTATGAGTTGTTCCATCTTTTGGGGTCATTGATAGAGTGAAAAGTTCTATATTCTGTTAAATAACCCTTTTGATGTCACTGAATTGTTAACCAGTTTTCTGTTCCAGATCCCATGTTAAAACATGCTCAGAATTCATTCCAAGGAGTGTTCCTGTGGTATACACTGTCTAATTACAACTCTGTGGATATATAGTCCTTTACCTTACTGGGTTCAGCATGTCCCTAGCTCATTGTACTAATATAGATCCCAGGTTGTCAGTCTGGTAGCCAGGAAAGTACTGGAGGCATGTTCTAATGGGTGTGAGGAGTATGTGTTGTATTGTAGGCAAAGGTCTCTACAGCATCTTGTAGCACAGAAATGTTGGCTCACATTCAACAACTGTGCAGTTTGGGCACCTCAGGAGCAATGTGCCAGCCAGATGTACCGTTCCCTTATTTCAGGATCCCAGCAGAACTGCCTTTGTAGTGCCTTTAAACTCTGTGATACCTCTATTAGCTGTTCCACTTTAACTGTCCCTGCCATTCAGATGAAGAATGACTTTGTAAGCTACCAGAGAGGCTTACATAGAGCCACTAACTGTGTATAGCACTCCATCATTCCTTCCTGAGGGTAAATACAACCCAGTACTAATTGGTTAGGTCCACTGTCTTGGTAGACATTGCTCCCCTGTGTTGTCCCCACCATTACAATATTCTACAATTATGTAGCATATTGCTAAGGAAAGGTTACTGAAAATCATCAAGCCAAAGTCACCCATCTAAAGAATCTAGTGTCAATCTTAAGTCACCTAGAAACAGGACAGCTTTAATATTTGTCTACTCAGGAATCATCAACCATTGCCTGGGAACAGCTTGTAGAAAATAAGGTCTTACCAGGAAAACAGCCATCTATAAATAGAAGTGCAAGTAGTCCTGTCATGAAAAATAGGAAGAAACTCCAGGAATTGCTCACAGAATTGAAGTACCCATTAAATGGGCAAAAATTGATTGAACAGCCCTTTTTTAAAATTCTTACAGCAGTCAAGGCAATGCTTAATGAAGACAGAGGCTGCTGAATTGTGATAGGAAGGCATTGTGATATTTACTGCTTCCTTCCCTGTGGTTCCTCATTCCTCAGTATGATAGGGTCTGTGGGGGCAGTCAGAGGTCTGCAATCCTCATATGGCTGGCGGGTGCCAGAGGGTCATGAAAGACCTTGCTTTAAAACCATGGTTGTGCCGGGTGGTGGTGGCACACACCTTTTAGTCCCAGCACTTGGAGGCAGAGGCAATTGGATCTCTGTGAGTTCAAGGCCAGCCTGGTCTACAGAGCGAGTTCTAGGACAAGCTTCAAAGCTACACAGAGAAACCCTGTCTCAAAAAAACAAAAAACAAAAACAAAAACAAAACAAAACAACAAAAACAATGGTTATATATTTTGACCATTCTAGTGGTTTGTGTAAGGGCTGATACAGACATTGGATTGTTTCACAGCCCCAGGTTGGAACAATATTCCCAAGAGTACCTGCAGGAGCATATGAAGACAGGGCTAGAATTAGATAGCTCAGTTAGGAAAGTGCTTGCTGTCTACACATGCCTGTGTACATGTACCTACTCTAATGTGTATATTCTACACACACACACACACACACACACACACACACACACACACGTACATGTACACTCACCAAAACAAATACATACAACACCCACTGCTGTCTCAGCTAAAGGCTTTCTAATAGAGAAAGCAGGAAAGACACCAAAAGCATTTAGGAAACAGAAAACCAAGAAGGAAGATACTTAATGGAATATTATATTGTCTTTTAAAAATATAATAAAAATAGTCATTAAGGCAAAATTTATTATTAGACACTTAAGAAGGGTATTCTATAATGGTAAAGAGGCAGTTGGTAAGGAACAAATAAGTGTGTGTGTAAGAACAGAATTACAAATATATCGGCAAAGAAAATCTCATGGATTCAGCATTCAATGTAATGCTACATAGCAATAAAAACACCCAGTTAGCAAATAAACATACAAAATGCTCAGCACCATAAGTCACTGGGGAAATGCAAATCAAACTGTAACACAAGACTATCACATACCCACTATTATGGCTAAAATGATGGAGATTTAATTTTTTTAGAATTTCTTGAGTTCTGTATTTACATAACTTTCCCCTCCCTTCCATCACTCCAGCACACACACACACACACACACACACACACACACACACACACGCGCGCGCACACACACATGCGCACACACACATGCGCACACACACACACACACACACACACACACACACACACACACACACGCGTGCACCAGGTATAGGGAAGTGGCTCAGTGGGTAACAGTGCTTACTGCACAAGCATGAAGACCTGAGTTCACATCTCAGCATGAACAACAGAAACACAAGAAGCCAAGCTCCCTGACATGTACCCCATTGCTGGGGGCAGGTGGGGGGCAGAGTGAAAAAAGACAGCAGAAGTAAGCAGATCACTAGATCTTGTTGGCCACCTGCCTAGCCGAAATAGTGGACTCCAGGTTTGGTGAGAGACCCTGTCTCAATGAACTAAGATGGAGAGACAAAGGAAGATGAGGATGCTCTGACTGCACACATGGGCACTGGTACCTGCAGTTACATATATACCATATATATATGCATGCACACAATAAACAATAATTCCATGCCAGGCTTCACATATCAGAGATAACATGCAGTTCTTGTCTTTATGGACTTGGGTTGCCTCACATAATATGTTTTCCAGTTCCATCCATTTTCCTATAAATTTCATTTTTATTCATAGATGAAAAAAATATGCAGTTATATAAAAAATAGATATTTTTAAAAAATAAAGTCTTTAAAGAGACAGTAAAGGTAATATAAAAAATAAACCACGTAAAGATGGATATTACACAGAAAATCTAGATTGTGTTGTCTTTGGAAATTTTAACTGCAGAAAGACATTTGATTGTAAAAGCTGTTGAGTTAAGCCAATATGTATATTTTAAAGATACTTGGACTTCAAAATTTGGATCTAAAGATATGTTGCTTTGGAAAGGAGGCTCTGCTTTTGTTTCCACAGAAAGCAAGAGGCTATGGATTTGTTCCAGATTAAGATACATCAGGTTTGACCAGCCAAGACCCCCTGAAAGGTCTCCGATGACACTATGGCCCAGATGATCCAACATCCAGAATAGTTTCAAGGCAACTGGCTCAGAGAATACAGCCTCATGGACTACTCCATAATCCTAAAATTTTCTTTATGTCCCCATAAGAATACAGTGCCCTCATCCAGCAGAAAGTAGTATGAGAAGCTACGCCCAAATTCCCAAATATACCAAGCTGGCTTTGGAGATGGAATTGGCTCACTCCTTCTCTAAACCCAAGCATATTGGAAAAAAAAAGTTTGAGAGATTCTTTTGTGCCATATCAGAAGAGCCCTCTGGTGTGGGACAGAGAAAAACCAAAATTTTTATTTAAAACAGGTTTATTATAAATATAATCTCTTTCTAAAGAAAAAAGGGGACAGTATAGATAATGATAGGGTGAAAGGGTAGATTATTAAACCTACTTTTAAAGAGCAACTTGTTTAAAATGTTTTACATTGGTATAGATTTTAGT
The DNA here is from genome assembly GCF_949786415.1 of Peromyscus eremicus. NCBI lineage: Eukaryota > Metazoa > Chordata > Mammalia > Rodentia > Cricetidae > Peromyscus > Peromyscus eremicus. The sequence continues at coordinate 9,721,031 of NC_081426.1, read as the reverse complement.
TTATTGATACAAATTTTAAGTTGGTTTTGTTCTAACATATATATATATATATATATATATATATATATATATATACTCTTGTTTAAGATATTATGTTTATGTAACTCATTTAGATTGTAATGGATAACTAAGAAATACAGATTAATAATTAGTCTTCTATGATAGTCAAACTTATATTCATGTTGTTTTCTAGGTATATATAGATATAATTCAATTGGGTAGGTAATCTTCAAACACTTCAAAGACCTACAGAATATGACACTTAAAATATTTTTTAAAATTTAGACTTTCTGGACATTGAGACATGTCTGCTCCTGGCGGCACCGATTTACTTCAGAGAGGAGGATGGGCATCGAAGACACTCTATATGGAGTTTATCTTCTTCTTGGCAAAAATAGCCATTTGGGCAAGAAACTGTTCTTGCCTGGACTGCTTGATCGACTAGACATGCAGGACCTATAGGAAGGTGATCACTAAACTTTGCTTGGCAAAATGGTCCTTAAGGTTCCTGCTTCACAGAGGAGACTGCCAGACATTCTACAGGACACAGAAAAAAGTGACCAAGAGACTCTAGGCCTGTGGGCTGAAAACAGATGCCCCAACTTTACAGAAGAACTTTGGATGACTGTCCAGGCTGCCAGCTGTCTCTGTCTACTCTTGCAAAACTCCCGAAAATTGCTTGCATCCTTCTCCCGTTTCTCAGATAATATTATATCCTTCTGAGGTCTTTGATGTAGTTGAAGACTAGATAGTTATAATTTCCTTAGTTATGATAAAAGATAAGTTAAATATAAAACCTTAGACTCACAAATATAGGATAGATAGGATATCTTTAATTCTGCCAAATACAAATAGACTAGATATTATAAATAGACTAGATATTGTAACTGTAATTCTTGTTTTATATGTAATTTTACTGTGTTAAAGTTAAAAATCTTCCTTTTTGAAAAACAGAAAAGGGGAAGTGCTGTGGGATGTCCTGTATGCTGTGAATATATGTTGCTATGATTGATTGATTAATAAAATGCTAATTGGCCAGTAGCCAGGCAGGAAGGATAGTGTAGGCGGGACAAAGAGAGAGGAGAAGGCTGGGTGGAAGAAGGCTGAGTCAGGAGACACTGCCATCCGCCACGAGGAGAAGCATGACGTAAGATACCGGTAAGCCACGAGCCACGAGCCACTTGGCGAGTTATAGATTAATAGCAGTGGTTAAGATATAAGAACAGATAGCAAGAAGCCTTCCATGGCCATACAGTTTATAAGTAATATAAGTCTCTGTGTGTTTACTTGGGGGACGCTCGTGGGAAAGATTTGTCCTGACTGCTGGCAGGCCAGGACACGGGAAAACTTCAGCTACAAATGTACCACATTTTCACTATCCACCGGCTGACGGTCCTCTAAGCTGACTGCATTTCCTTGCTGTTACTGAAAAGAGCTGCAATAAACATGGATGTGCAAGCGTCTCTGTTAGAATAAGGACTCCTTTGGGTTTATTTTGATTTTTTTAGTGTATATCCGTTGTTTAAAGGAATGGGCTTCATAATGACATTTGTTTTGTTACTTCCTCTAATTTCAATGTGTCCTAAGTATGTTTGCCAAAGTGATATTACAGTATACATGTTAGACATGTTAACTTTGAGGTTCCTAGAAATAAAGAATTTGGCTATCAGCAGAGAAATGGATCTTAGAGATGTAAATTTATGAGTCATTGATATGATTATTGAGACTGGAGTAAGTATAGAAATTAAAGACTATAGAATACCAACTTCTAAAGGAGACAGGCAAAAATCAGCCTACAAAACGGGAAACAAGGAATGAAGGAAAGGGAAGAACCAAGGCTGGCGATTTTAGGAGGGGCAGTTTATGGGGTTAGATGTGGCTCGTACAGTCAGACTTTAAATCATTTGAAGTGGATGGCTACCGCTGCTGACGTGTCACAGGGCAGTCAGCACTGCAGCATGTGGACCATGCAAAACAGAGGCAAGGGCATGAACAAGCACTCCCACACCAATGTTTTCTGTTCTTCGTACATGAGACAGCATGCTTCCTTTCCGATAAATCCCTTTTCTACAAAAACACACAAAATTGCCACAGGACCTATAGCTAGGAGAGATTTGGGCAAATTACTTGAATTCCTAGTAAGAAGTGGGTAGGGGAGGGTGGATGGCCATCCCAAGGCATCAAGCCTAATGTGGAACATGTTCCAGAACCTAACAACTCCTGTCTAGTATTAAGTTAGGTACCTTGCAAATGGAATGTGTACTATTAGTCTTTAGTACTTATTTTCTATCACTGGATTTTACAATATAAAACACAATGGTGAGCAGTCTACAAGCTGTTTTGATGAGTTCTATCAAAATGACTCTCTGCATTCAGACAAAACAAGGACAAATTTGTGTGCCCTAAACCTGTTTGAAGTGTTTGCAATGTGCTTTTCTCTTGAGCTCTTAAACTTTATGTAGAGGCACTTCACTTAAAATCAAGTTTGTTCTTACATGTCTTAGCCAATAATAAAACTTTTGTGAAGAAAATTCTAGCCCAGCGATGATGGCACACGCCTTTAAATCCCAGCACTCGGGAGGCAGAGGCAGGGTGAATTCGAGGCCAGCCTGGTCTACAGAGCAAAGTCCAGGATGGCCAGGGCTACACAGAGAAAACCTGTCTTGAAAAACAAAAACAACAACAAAATAGAAAATTCTAAGAAGAAATATGATCATTGAAAAGAGCACAAAGTAATATCTTTTTTAAAATTAGAAATAATTTGTTTTATTCTTTCAAGTTAGCTGAGAATGTTTTTTAAGACTTAGAAATGTGACATTTTATAATAATATGAGATTTCATTTCTTAACTTTTATCTAAGAAACAAAGAGGTACAGTTGTAATGTGTCAATTACTCTTATCCTGCTATATTCTTTATATCCCCACAAGTTTCTCTTAAAAAACCAAATAAAATGAAAATTATGAGGAATTCGTGTCTGTTTTCATCTCCCCACATTTGGTAATGTCTCTTTTGACTTCCACTCATACAGAAGTCGCATTCACGACCTCCCAGGCCTCTGGGCTCAGCTCCTCCCCAGTGTAAGAACATGTCATATGTCAGAAAATCCTTGTGGGCCACACCCTTTGTTTTGGAAAGTATTTCCCCATCAGAAGAATGCGTATAATATCAAATAAATACATAAAACAAACCACTTTTCTCTTTTATATAGCTTTGTTCACAACTAACACATCTCCCCCTTTATCACAGGTACCAGAGATTTGAAAAGGCCTTTCTTTTAGCTGTTGACATTGGTGCTCGTGACCTGTTTATGGTAAGTCATTCCCAGAGATGATTTTTGTGCCTTCAGTTCTAAGGCTGAGTAAGTTGTCAGCCTTTGTGACCATTCAAAGGGATTAGTGTCATTTGTGGCCTTAGACACATGGAGGGAAGGCATTGTTAATTCCACTGTGGCTCGCAGCACTGCCTTCGTGAAGGTGGTCATAGCTATCTAGTATCTTTTGACTTTGTGACATTTTCCTTGCCAGGGCCAAAGGATCTTTTATGTTTTCAAAGCATTTATAATTCTTGAACTTTTCTCCCCATGAGCCTTGATGTGCAGGATTGACACCTTTCCATCTATTAAGTTTAAATGTCTTTCTAATCCATGCTTTGAGCAAGCTTGCAGCTACAGAAGCCAGGCAACAGGAGGAAATGTGTCCCAGAGATCTGGACATACTGTTGGTCCCTCAGCTTCAGTGAGAAGTAAGAAATCACGAATGCTTTACTTGAGTTTTGGCAGAACTAGAGAGAAAAGTGAATCTACAGGTGGTGAGTCCGCCACACTCCTGGCCTGCTGTTTGTCACTTGCCCCGGGGTGACATTGCCCAGCTTCTTACAGACCCTGTGCCCACTGTCAGGTTCCTGTCTGTTTGTTTTTCAGATTGTAACTTAGTTACACTTCTCTCTTCCTTTTCCTCCCTCCAAACCCTCCGATGTCACTCCCACATCCCTCCCCCATCCTGCTTCCGGTCTTATGAGAACTTTCACCCTGTGAGGTCAGATGAATGAAGTGGCAATTCCATTGTTATCAATGAAACAGTAAGACAAAGGTTTTTACTGTTCTTTTACACCATGAAGATACTGTCTAAGTGTTGTTGTTTCCTTAGGTCATTTGTGTTTCAAGTGAATCTGGTATTAAAATTCTGAATTACAGATGACAAAATTTGAATTTCATATTTTCAAATCAATTGTACATACATTAATCATGAAAAAATAGTAATTGCTTTCGAAAGGATAACCACTGTCTTTTCCATCTTCGTTTCACTCTCCACTTGGGCAGGCATGTCAGTATATTGACAGGTTACCAGTTTCACCACAGTCTGCTGTGGACAGCACCATGTCAGAGCTCTGATTCCCACCTGACTGACCTTTCTTCTCTCTGTCTTCCCACCTCTTCTGCTTAGTATTCCAGTGGAGGTATATCGTCCTCCACGCTCCCCTTCCTCTCCCATTCCTCTGCTCCTTCCCACTCCTCTTCCTCCTCTTTCTACAGGGTCTCAGTATGTAGCTCTGGCTGGCCTAGAACTCACTCTAGACCATCTCAGTGCTGAGATTAAAGGCATTGGTCACCAGGACTGGCCCATGTTTCTTGTTTTGTACTGAGAGTTCCATTGGAGTGGGGCCGGGGGGCAGGTAAGAACTATGATTAGAATTGTGATGTTTTTTGCTGGGCAAAATTTCTCTAAGAATATTGTATTCTGTAGTTTATTCTTTTATTAATTAATAAATATAATTATCAAAACCACCTTCTAAACTATTTTTGTATTTGTTTCAGCATTTTAATCTGTTTAACCCAGTACAAATTTAGAGAAAGTCTTTGTGTTCCTTCAAATCTCCTTAACCCAAGAGATTTTCTCCTGATGGGTTAAAATAGAGGAGAGGCTGACTAGACTCAGTTTGGAAAAGTACAGACGTTATTCGGAGTGCACATCTTCACTCCTCGTCTAAGACATCGCCTTTAGCCAAGGTCTATTTTAAGGCATCTCAAAATACAAAGTGTTGAGGCCTCAGAGCTCTGTTTAAGTTTATGAAAGTACTGTGTACTTTTTGTACATTTGAGAGTTGATGTTGAAATTATCTAAAAGAATTTATCATGTTTTCGTATAGATTGATTCTTAGTGTTTAAATTTCATCTGGCCAGAGGTTCATAGCCTATATTCTAAGAAATATTACCTCTTTTGAAAAATGAAAGTTTATAAAATAAGCAGGATTATCTCTACTTGCAAAGGATTTATTATCTTTAAGCCATCTCTTCCTTAAAGATTAAAAATAATACCAAAGAGACCGCAAAAAAAGAAATCTCTCTGGCTGAGGACATAGCTCAGTTGGCAAAGTGTTTGTCATGCATGCTCAAGGTCCTGGTTTGATCTCCACAACTCATAAACAAGGTGCGGTGGCACACTCCTGTAATCCCATGACTTGTGAGGTAGAGGCAGGAGGACTGGAAGTCAAGGTCATCCTTGGTTACAAAGCAATGTTGAGGCCCACATGGGCTACATGAGACTGTCTCAGAGCCACAACAACAACAAAAACACCACGCAAAGGATCAGCTAACCTGAAAATAATGTTTTTCACGTTAGCCTCTGGTGGTGATGAACAGATCAAGGTATATGACATGACAAGAAAGGTGATGTGGCTGGAACCTGGTGACTGAGACTAGAGAGGCCCAGTGTGAGCTAAGGGTTAGACTTTGTCTTTAAAGCTGTGGGAACTTGATGAAGGGTTTGAATCAGAAGAGTGATACAATCATAATTTTGATCAGGAGTCTGAAAGCCTTTTCTGGAAAGGACTAGGTAGTAAATATTTCACTTTGCAAGCCTTACAGCTAGTCAACACTACTATCATAGAGTGAAGGCAGCTGTCACGGTGTACAAACAGTGAGTGTTGGTGTGTTCCAGTAAAACTTCATTTACAACAATTTGAGTATAATACAGATTTCAAGTGTCACACAATAAACCCTGGGATTACACACACACACACACACACACACACACACACACACACACTGAGTGCTTTAAACCAGAAGAGACATCTTTAGTAACATCTGGCTGCATTCCATCTTTTTTCTACACCTCATTTCGGGGGAGACCTGAGGCTTTGGAGAATAAGAGGGAAGCCAGCTTTTAGGGTAAAGGGTTAGAGTAGAAGAGGCAGGTCATTCAGGTCCATCTCCACACCAGTGCCCTCAGATTGACTTTTTAAAACAATATTCAGGACCGTTTATTCAGTTCCCAACTCAGCTATTGGCTGTGTGGGTTTTATGTAGTTTACCTAACACTGTTTGCCTACATTTTATTGTTTGTAAAATGGTAACAAGGCATAAATTGCCAAAGTATGGAATAAGTTAACATATTTGAAGTGCCTGGCATACTATAATAACTTAGTAACTAGAGTTTCTAATGTTTTTCTATTACTCACATTTCAAATCTTTTTACAGTAATTTTAAGGTGTGTGTGTATATGTGTGTGTGTGTGTGTGTGTGTGTGTGTGTGTGTGTGTAAGATTAGTAATTCTGGGCTCTAGACACTTTTGAAATTTGTATGTTTTTTAAAATGTCTCTACTTGATAGCTTAGAATCATTTAACACAGCCTTGTTTCATAGTCTGTTCTCTTAACCACAGTGTCTTAGAAAATAGATTGATTTGTGTACTTGAATTAATCTACAGTCATAGTAGCATTTGAAACCACTGCAGAAAGTTTCAGTTAAGTTGTTTTGATGTTCCAGCATTCTTTCTTGTTGTTGTTTGTTTGTTTGTATGTTTTTTCGAGACAAGGTCTCTCTGTGTAGTTTTGGTACCTGTCCTGGATCTTGCTTTGTAGACCAGGCTGGCCTCAAACTCACAGAGATCTGCCTCGCTCTGCTGGGATTAAAGGCGTGTGCCACCACTGCTGGCCTCCAGCATTCTTCTTAACAAAGAGTGAATATGCTGATATATAAAAAGTAACCAGTAAAGAGTAAAATACCAGAACTAAAACCCAGAAACCACAACAAGGCATTTTAAAAAAAATCAAAATTATAAATAATCCATAAGCACAGAAAAATGTTCAAGGTCAGTGGTAGTGAAACCGTGGACTAGGGTTCTCGAAGCAGTTCAGGTAGCAGTGAGCACCAGTAAGTTTTTCTTGAGATTCTTGTCAGAAAATATTTGACTATAGATGGACAAATACTTTTTATGGACTTTCTTTTGTCTTGCATTGTTCCATAGTTCTGACTTTGTGCCAGGATCATGCAGCTTTCTTTGTAGTGGACTTATAGTTTGTTTTGGAATTGGGCTGCTTTGTATATCTGAGATCCTTGGAGATTGCATATGAATCTTAAGATGCATTTTTCTGGTTTTGCACAGACATATCATTGAAGCTTTAATAGAATTGCATTGATCGCTTTAGGTATGACTGACATCTTTTTTGTAGTTATTTTTTTTTTAAGTTTCCCTGTATGTGTATGCTGCATATTGAGACCCTTTCCCATCCCTTTCCCTCTTCTTTTTTCTCCACAATTTCATTTCTACTTTCATATCATATATACATACAAGACTTTGTGTATATATAAAATCTCAGAACCACAAATGAGAGAAAACATAATTTATCTTTCTGAAATAGGCATAATTCAATTGGCATATCTATTTTCCTGAAAACAATATGACTTCTTTCTACATGGTCTTGAAGGCTGATGATGCTTTCTGCTATGTTATGTTTTTGTTGTTGTTTTGTTTGTTTGTTTGTTTATTTGGTTGATTCATTTCAAAAATTTCTGTCTGGTGCTTTTTCAGTGTCTGAATTTCTTTATGGGATTTTTCCCTGATGTTTTAAATTTTTTCTCTCACGTTACTGATTCTTTCATCTTCTTTAGTAATTTTCTCATCTAGGTCCTCAATTAATTTCATACCTTTCTTCTTTAGGTTTCAGATTGGTTCCCTTCTTGTTCTTTTGGTTCCTGTCTCTGGTCATTGATCCTCTTGAGTGTGGAGGACTCCAGCGTCTTTGGCACTTCAGCTCTCTTCCCACTTCTGTTCTCCATTATTGAGACGTTGTCAGCCTAGGAGGGTCTCAGAGGAATGCTGGCTCATGTTTTTCTCTTCCTTTGTTGCGTTTTGCCTATCTGTTGGAATGTGTGTGTCCTCCAATTTGTAGTGCCCCCTCCATACTCCTTTTCTCCCGATTTTTTGTTTTATTTCACATGAATCTTGATGGATTGTCTTTGCTTACATTTATGATCACAAGGAAAGCCAACTGCAGTAACACTGTAACAGCTACAGTGGTTTCACAGCACCCTCAAGGTTTTAAAGAAATGACGAGCAAAATGTTTGGGTGGGATTCTTATTAAAAACAAGGCTCTCGAATGTGAGTGAGTAGGTCTTTGATTATTCTGCCTGCTCTTGGGTTTTTTTTATTTTTCTCTTGACTTCCCTTGCCCAACTTTGATATGATAGTTGTTTTATCTTACATTTTATTTTGTTATGTTTTGTTGTTATTGTTAATTAATTGACGGCGCTGTCCCCTTACCCTGCAAGGAAATGTCACGAAACATGACAGAATCCTCTATTAAGAGTTTTATTAAAGATAAAGGGACAGAGAGTGTGCAGGCCTGTAGGAAACACGTGTGTGGAGAGGAAGGAGAACCGGGAACATGGCGCCGGATTTTAAAGGCTGAGTGTGCACAGGTCGACGTCACTACTCCACGCAAGCGCGTAGATCACATGGCTACATTGTGCAACATCTCGGATCCTGGTCGCGCGAGACGCCTTGACCCGGAAATGGCTGTCCTAATCTGGAACTGGCTAGGAGGAAGTGTCCAGGTCCACCGGGCATCCTGGTCAGGAGACATGCCCTGACCGGAAATGGCTATCCTGATCTGGAGCTGGCTAGGCGAAAGTGTCTGCTGGGTATATGCAAACACGCCCGACCGTGGGGGCATGTTGTGAACCCTTCAGTTATCTCTTAGAAGCCTGTCCTTCTCTAGTGAGTGACAGAAAGGGAATGAATGCAGGTAGAGAGAAGGTGGAGAGAGACTGGGAGGAGGATCAGAGGGGAAACCGTCTTCAGATTACATTGTATGAGAGCATCTATGTTTGATAAAAGAGGGTAGACAGGAGCTATAATTAAAAAGTACAAAATTGGAAGGTTAAAAATGTTCGCATTCAAAACTCAAAAATTTCAAAAAAATATAGAAAAAAAATGCCCATTAGGAGAAAATTGTAAAATTAACTTAAAAACAGGTGAACAGAAACCATCCAATCTCAAAAACAACAAAATAAAACAAACAACAAAATGAACAGTCTGAATGACTTGCAGAATTGGAGTCATGCTCTTAGTAGAAGTTTCATGGAAGCATGGCCTTCAGATTCAAAGATCTTAGTGAACTCAAATACAGGAAAGCAGTTTCCAGGCACATCCTAGCAACACAGGATACCCAGATAGAAAAGTCTTTACATAGAAATTAAAAAACTGCTCAAAAATACCAATAACTGATGTGAATTACAGTTGCCCTCAATAGAAACTACATGCCAAGATATAGTGCGGTATCTTTTAATGTCTTGAAAAAATTAAAGCTGTGAACACAGAATATATCCAGTGAGAATATCCATAGGTGAGGATAAAATAAAGATAACTTGAAAGGAATCAAAGGTGACAGAATGCACCAACATGTCTACACTGCGAGAAAACATAAGTAAAGCTTGTTCAAAAGTTTAAACCAGAATTCGTATATGCACCCAAGCCTTGGGAATGAGAAGCAGTGAATTAATAGTCTTTTCTCTATCTTACTACCCTTCAAAGCATAGTCGACACATGGAAATGTAAATGTTTGAGATGTATATGTTTATTCTCATTTAAACATTATAAAACATATGCATATATTAGTATATCAATGTGGTACCCAACAAATATAGATAGTTTTTAAGTGTCAATTTGTGTGTGGCTAGCTTTTAAGGATTCATTTCTTTTAAAAAGACTTTTTTTTTTTGGAGACAGGGTTTTTCTGTGTAGCTTTGGTGCCTTTCTTGGAACTCACTCACAGAGCTCTGCCTGCCTCTGCCTCCTGAGTGCCGGGATTAAAGGTGTGCACCACTACCGCCTGGCAAAAATAAGATATTAAAGTAAAATTTATGTTATTAAGGTTGTGTTTATTACATGTAAAAATGAAATGAATGATGCTAACATAGGCAGATGGAATTATACTGGTATATGATTGGTACCTCTTTGCTGAAATATCCCAGGTATATTGTAACAAGTTAAAATTGCATATTATAGCAAATAGAGGGTTTTCTTCTAGGTATGTAACTTTCAAAAGGCAATACAGAAAAATGGAAAAATTTTAAAATATTCTATCTAAAACAGAAAAAGACAAAATAAAATAAGTAGCAAGATTTTAATTTTTAAGCCCAAACATATGCATTAAGTTGAATTCAAATAGATTATACCTTCCAGTTAAAAAGTAAACTTCTTTAGTAAGTAAAGGTCAGAGGTTATATTCAGCATATAATTTACTGTTGCAACACAAATAATTTAAAGGTAAAAATATGTAAACGTGATCATAGAAAAAGACTACTACAAAGTCATTGTGAAAACAAGGTATTAATTACTAGAGATAAGGGTTTCACTGCAGCCACAAGGTTTTCAAAAAAAGATAAACAAAATGTTCGCATGGGTATTCTCATCAGAAAGAGAAATACAAATTTAGAATATCAAACATTTAGAAAAAAAATCAAAGTTTGAATTCAGAAGTCTGTAGTTTCAAAAAATTATAGAAACATTCCCCTTACAGATATGTATAATGATAAAAGTTTAGTTAAAAAAAAGACACAATAAACAATTGTGTACAAGATAACTGAGCTTCAAATACTTGAAACAAAAGTTGAGAAACTGTAAAAAGATAGATGTAGTAATTCATAGAGAAAGTAGGCAAGGATTTATAAATATTTAAAATATGTGAATCAACTTTTCTTAATGTTTTGGAAGCTACAGAATCAACATTATTTTCCAACAACTGCAGAATTTACATTATTTTCAAATGTACGTCATTTAGTTATATATTTATCATATATTTATTTTATATATATAGGGTGTATGATAAGGCACAAAACATTCTAAAAAATGGTACATGAAACCAAAGGAATTAAGTTACAAATCAGTAATATTCTGTATTTCTGAAGTTCACAAGTATTTCAAATTAAATAGGCGTTATTTAAAAAAATCTCCTGATCTTCAGAATAAATCACAAAAGAAATTAGGAAATATCTCAAGTGAATGTGATGAGAACCACAGTGTATCAGAATGTATGGGGTAACCATTAATCCATACTGGTACACTTGTCAATAAGTAAATAAATTCAACTGTAAAAGTAACGCCTGAATTAGAAAGTCACAGTTTGGCAAACATCCTGACTATAACTAAATAAGGACAAAGTTTCTAATGGATTCTATGGCTAGTGAAAGGTTCTCAGAGTGTTTTTCAAAATGTTATAAAAAGTGTCTATTACTTACAAAGGGAACAAGAGTAACTGCCATGGAGAAAATTGGCAAACACTGTGTAAATCTAACAGTCATAACTCATCAATAACAGAACAGATAGCTGCGTGTGGTGATGTTCCTGTTATCCCAGAACCTGGGAGGTAGAGATAAGAGAATCAGGTCATCCTTGGCAATATAGCAAGTTTGAGACCAGTCTGTACTACAAATGCCAAACTCTAATAATACAATAATTATAATAATAAAACAGAAATGGAGCAAACGAAAATAGTTTGCCACCTGGTATAAAAGCAGGGATACAACATCCTGTCTGTGACTTTCCTACCAAAAAGGTGAATCCTGAATCCCAAATTGAGGGTCATTCTTATAAGTAGCCTGTGCTCCTGAAAATTGGGATGCTTCCGTAGGGAGAAGACCAAAGGAGACTGAAGGTCATCACTAAATGCATCAAAAGTTGGTCTGTTGGGTGTAATGAACAGCTGAGAATAGTTGAAACTTTGCAGTTATGTGGGTGCAAATTATCAGTGCTAGTTTCATTTTTTTTTTTTGATGTTTTGTGGTTTTGTAGGAAATGTAAAGCCTCTCAACTAGGTTGGTAACTTTTTCTCAAATAGTTCAGAAAAGGTAACCTTTGAGCTGTACTTGAAACTTTGTGGAAGCTTGAGGTGGCTCTTAAAATGTACATCTTTATTTACAGCAGCAGCTCTAGATACTTCCCTGCCCATTATTTCTCTAGGTAGAATCTGTGTGGCTTGAAAGTCTATTGCTTTGGTCACAAAATGCTGCTTCTAATTTCTTGTCTTTAGAACATTATTCTCGCTTTGAAAATTCAGGTAGCCTCTCCAAAGCAATTATTATTGTGGCATAAAAGATAATTGTTTTGCTATACTCATTGTGGCGTAAAAACCACCCAAGATTGCTTCTCTGGCCCCATCATGGATGGCATGAAGAAGAGTGTGCCTTCTGAGCATTCTCATGTTGGCATCTCTAACTACCTTGGCCATTGGCACAAGGCCAGTTGGAATGTCAAATGTACCATCTGATAATGCTATAAAAAGACCTATAACTGCTGCTCTCCAGCCATCTGTGCCTTCCCTTGGCATAATACTGTTGGGTAGTTTGTCTTCCATTGGCATGGTTTTTGTAGGGCGGCTTACATCTGCTATTCCTAGGCACTTGCTTGGTGATCAAGTTGACATAGAATTGCTTCTTTGGCACTGTTTTTACATAGAAGAGTTTTATACCTGCTAACTTCTGAAATAAGCCTTGGCATTTAATCTATTATAATTGCAATTTTCAATTGCAGGAATATATGTACCTTTCTGGACTCTAGTGACTCAAACCTAACTTGGGCTTTCAAGTTGAAGTTCTAATTGGAAGTCTCCACTCAAAACAGTTAACTAATACACAAAGTACACTTTCTTTAAGATAGTCTATTGTGTACACAGAGTAAATCTCTCCTTTTGTGCTGAATCTATGGAAATTAGAGAAACTTTGTGTGTGTGTGTGTGTGTGTGTGTGTGTGTGTGTGTGTGTGTGTGTCCGTCCGTCCGTCTGTCCGTCCATCCCAGAGGCCCAGAAGAGGGATTAGATCTCTTGGAGATGGCAACTATGAGCTGCCAGATATGGGTGCTAGGATCAGGCTGGCCTTGAAATCCTAGAGTCCTGTGTCCAGAGTGCATGGTGTCTTCAGCAATAGGGACTTACTTTCAAGCTCTAGGAGGCAACCAATGGCAGGAGCAATAGGATATATCATTTGGGAAACTCTTAGTCTACGCTGAACAACAACTCAAAACGGGGGAATTCTCATGCTTGATATTGGGGTATTTATTAGTGTATGCCCTGCTGGGGAGAGCATTATTACCCCAAGTGGCATAAGTTCATTGAAACTACATATGTATATACACACACTTGTATGTATAGTATGTAATTTTAGGTAAGCAAGAAATAATATTCCTTATGGCTTTTTCAGACATCCTTGCTACTGGTTTTCTCCTTCTTCCCTCTGCTTCTCATTGACTTCTTGCTCCTGCTTCCCTACACCCATTTCCCCCTTTCTCCTGTCATATTACTTGTATCCTGCTATTCCTCTGACACTCTGTAATCCTCCTGCCATGGTCAGTTTTCACTTCACTGCTTTCTTCCAATACTAAAGGGTATGTCCTCACATCTGAAGATTTGGAGTTAGGAACCACAGATGAGAGAGAACACAGTTTCTCTTTATGGGTTACCTCAGTCAATATAATAGTCTTTTTTTCCATCTGCTTACATGCACATTTTATGATTTCATTCTTCTTTGCAGCTGAACAGTGTATATGTACCACATTTTTAAGATTCCTCTGTCAGTGGAAGGACACTTTGGTTTCCATTTCTTAGCCATGTGAATAGAGGGCAATGAACGTGGCTGAGAAACTATCTGTGGAGTCCTTTGGGCAAATGCCAAGGAGTGGTACAGCTGGATCACATGGCAGATTTATGTTTAACTTTTTGAGAGTTCTGCACTTTGACTTTGATAATGGCTGCAGCACTTGGCACTCCCAGCAGTGAACGAGGGTGCACCTTGCCTCCCCTCCCCTCCAGAATCTGTTGTCGCTCCTTCTCTTCATCGTAGTCATTCTGACTGGGCCGAGATTCAACCTCAGATTTGTTTAGTTTTCCATTTAACTAGTTGATAAGAATGATAAACATTTATGTGATATTTCTTAGCCAGTTTTTCCTTATTTTGAGAACTCTTTGCTCATTTTCTTTGTTTTTTCTTGTTTTAATAAAAATACTTCTCTTCATACAATATATTCTGATCATAGTTTCTCCTCCCCAACTCCTCCCAGGTCTTCCCCACCCCCACCCCATCCACACCCTTTTCTCTCTCTCTTTCTTTCATTAGAAAACAAAAGGGCAACAACCAGAGCAAACAAACCCGAGTAGGACCAAATAAAGAAACTAACATGGGGTAAAAGAGCCAGAGAAAAAGCAAAGGAAACACATACGGATGCAGAGAAACACACACATTCCCTTATACAGAAATCCCGTAAAAAAACAAAATTGGAAATCATAATATATAAGCAAAAGCTGTAAGGTAGAATGCCCAGACACTCCAAGACAAAAAGCCTCCCAAAATACCATTGGTTTAGTTTTATGTTGACCATCTACTGTGGGCATGGGGCCTGCCCTTTAGTATTTGGTTTTTCTCTAGGTTTCTTGCTTTTCTAGTCTCAGGTTCTTGACCACCTGAGCACTGTCAGGCATGGGTTCCATCTCACGGATGGACCTTAAATCCAAGCAGAGAGTGGTTGGTTACCCCACAACCTTTGTGCCACTACTACACGAGCGTGTCATGCAGACAGGTCAGCATTGATGGAAGGGTTTGCAGCTGGGTTGGTGTTGACCACCTCCTCTGATATGCAGAATACCTTTTAGTATCATGAATACTTGTCAAGAGGGGTGAGGCCTGGCCCATTTTCTTTAATGAGTATTTGTATTTTTAATTCTTGGCTTTGAGTTCTTTATATATTCTTAGTATTAGTCCTTTGTCAGATATATGACTAGTATAAGTTCTCTCCCATGCTGTGGGTTTCCTCTTCATTTGTTTTATTGTTTCTTTAGCTATACAGAGGCTTTTGGTTTTATGTGGTCCTACTTGTCAACTGTTAACCTTGATGAAGTCCTATTCAGAAAGCCCTTTCCTACCCTGTATCCTGTAGGGTACTGCCTTTGTTTTCTTCTGTCACTCTCATGTTGAGATTATTTATCTATTTGGAGTTAGTTTTGTGAAAAGCAGTAGATAACAGCATTGTAATGCATGTGATCATCTCATTTCCCCAGCACCATTTGCTGAAGGTGTTACCTTTTCTCCAGTGTATAGTTTGGCATCTTTGTCAAATATCAGATGCCAATAGTTACACAAACTCATGTTTGGATCTTCTATTTTGTTTCAGGGGTTTACCTGTCAATTTCTATGCCAATACCATACTGTTTTTATTAGTATGGCTCTGTAATATATCTTGAAATCTGGAATGGTCATCCTTCTAATAACTGTTCCTTTGGCTGAGGATTGATTTGGCTATCTAGGATCTTTTATGGTTCCAGATTAATTTTAGAGTTGTTTTTTTCCTATTTGTGTGAGAATGAGATGGGAATTTGATTGGGATTGCATTGAATCTGTAAATAGTTATTGGTAGAATGGTCATTTTTATAACATTCTGTCTTCTAGTGTCTTCCCCTATCTATCTCTCTCCCTTTTCCCTTGCCCTTTATTTAAAATTTTTATTGTATAGGTCCTTCACTTTCTTGGTTCGGTTTATTCCTACATGTTTTATTTTCTTTGGGGATATTGTGAATGAGAATATGTCCATTATCTCTTTCTTTATGTGTTTGATATTGGTATATAGAAAAGCTATTGATATTTGTAAGTTAATTCTGTACCCTGCCACTTTGCTGAAATTGTTCATCATTTCTAGAAGTTTTTTGGTGAAATTGTTTGAATTTCTTATGTATAATATCATATCAAATCTACAAATAGGGATAGCTTGACTTGTTTTCCTGTTTGTATTTGTTTAATTTTCTTTTCTTGCTGTATTGATCCATCTAGTGCTTTGAGCACAATATTGAGGAGTAGGTACAGCAGACAGCTTGTCTGTTTCCTAGTTTCTATGGGATTGCTTCAAGTTTTTCACATATTAGGATGATGCTGGGGGTTGTTTGTCATGGCAGCCACCATTGTGTTGAGATCTGTTCCCCTCCATTCCTGCTCCCATTGAATTTTGTTCAAGGCTTCTTCTGCATCTGTTGAGATGACATATGATTTTTTTCTCTAAATCTATTTATGTGATTTATTACATTTACTGACTTGCATTTGTTGAACTATGATAAGATAAAAAGGTAGATTATTGAATCTACTTTTAAAAAGCAACTACTAGTTTTAAATATTTTACATTGGATTGGATTTTTGTATATTGTATACAAATTATGTATATTGATACAAATTAGAGATTTATTTTGTTAGAAAATAGTGTACATATATTTCTAATCTTGTTCAAGGTATTGTACATATACAGCTCATTTAACAATGTAATGCAAATTGCTAGTCCTTAAAAGTTATTATTACCAATTAATTAGGATATAAGAAATGCAAGTTAATAGTCATTACAATCAAACTTTTAGTCATATTAAGTATGATTTCAAGGTCAAACAGATATACAGCTCATCTTCAAACACTTCAGAGATTTACAGAATATGGCATTTAAGATATTTAGTAACATAGATTCTTTTCTTAATGACAATGAGAAATGTCTGATCTTGGCAGCACCAATCTACTTCAGAGAAGATGATGGGCATTGAAGAAACTCCATATGGAGTTTACTTTCTTTGTGGCAAAAGTTAGCCACTGGGCAAGAAAGTGCCCTTATATTGATTGCTGACAGTATGCTGCCCAAAATGGACAAGCAGGACACAAAAGAAAGACTGTTAGACCTTGCAAAGACAAAGTAGGACAGCCCTTCAGAAAATCCTGCTTCACAGAAAAGTCTGTCAGGTATGCTAGGCCTGTAGGCCGAAGATGGATGCCCCAATGTTACAGAGGAACCTTGGGTGACTGTCCAAGCAGCCAGATGTTTCTGTCATTTCTCACATATTTTGGAAGTCTCTTGCTTGTACTTCTTCCTTGCTCAGCTAATATTGTTTCCTTCTCAGGTCTCTGAGAAAGTTGAAGATTAGATAGTTATAATTTTCCTTGTTAACTAATTCAGAAAAAAACTCACTAAAGAGGTGTAAAGTGTATAAGTTTGAAAGACATCAAAAGATAGTTTTGGGTTGGTAATGCAAATTAGGATAGAAGGTGAATTAGATACAATCCTTTGGATTCACAAAGATAGGACAGATAATGGAGTATTTTCTCTGAATTTGTCAAATGCAAATGGACTAGACATTATTAATGTATTTATTGCCTATATATATTGTATATACTTGTACTTATTATATATAGTTTTTCTTATATTAGTTATAACCGTTTATTATTTTAGACAAAAAAAAGGGGAAATGTGGTGATATATTGTGTACCCCAGTAAAGCTTACCTGGGGATCAGAGGACAGAGCTAGCCACTAAATTAGACATAGAGGTCAGGCAGTGGTGGCATTCACACCTTTAATCCTATCACTCAGGAGGCAGAGATCCATCTGGATCTCTCTGAGTTCAAGGCCACACTGGGCTACATGAGAGAAACAGAACCAGGCAGTGGTGACACACACCTTTAATCCATGGAAGTAATATGGCAGGACACAAAAAGGTATATAAGGTGTAAGGAAACAGGAACTCGCTCTCTTTAGACTAAGGGTTTCATTGAGGTAAGAACTTGTGGCTGGCTTGCTCTGCTTCTCTGATCTTTCAGCTTTCACCCCAGTATCTGGCTCTGAGTTTTTTATTATAAGATCTTTTAAGATTCATGTTATAGAACCATCCCTGTAGCTTCATGATAATGCCAACTTGATCATGTAGATAATCTTTTAAATAATGTCTATATTCATTTTAGAAGAATGTGTTGAGGATTTTTGAATCTCTGTGTTCTTTGTTGTTGTGTCTTTACCTAAACTTGGTACCAAAGTAATCTTCCTACATGGAAAGAATTTGGGATAGCCCCTTCTGTTTCTGCTTTTGAATACTTTTAAAAGGATTGACTATGGCTCTTCTTTAAAAGTCTGGTAGAAATCTGGGCCTAGACATTTTTAAGTCAGAAAAGTTTTTTAAATTATGATTTAAGTATCCCCATTTTTATGAGTCTGTTTATGTTGTTGATCCCTAGTCTATCTTCCACTTGATCCATTTCCCTATACAGCTTCCCTTCAGTATTCTTGTTGGATTGTTTAGATTTTTAATTCTGTCTTTCTTTCATCTTGAGCTATCTTAAATATTTCTGCTTCTTCATTGAATTTGGCTGTCAAGTTCTGGGTTATCCTCACCATTTCAGTCAGCCTTATCTCTGGGTTTTGCTCTGCATCACTCAGGCATTTATTCTCTTGAAGTTCTTTAAACTCCTTGGATTCTTTGAAGTTTATAATTGTTCCTTTAAATTCTATATCTTGGAGTTCATCCAATAATTCTCTAAATAAAATAAAATATGCCCTAAATTTAAAAACATATACTCTGTTTTGTTTTAATGTGCTGGGGGGATAGAACCTAGGACCCCTTACATGTCAGGCAAACTCTCTGCACTAATCCATACCTTCAATCTGTAGCTGGAATGTTTCTCCCCGGGTTCTGCCAATCCCCCGCAGTCCCGCAGCCCACTTATAAAATAATCACTCAGAAGCTTATATTACTTATAAACTATATGGCCGTGGCAGGCTTCTTGCTATCTAGTTCTTATATCTTAAATTAACCCATTTCTGTAAACATATACCTTGCCACATGGCTCATGGCTTACTGTTATCTTACATCATGCTTCCTCTGTGTCTGGCTGGCAACTCTTGACTCAGCCTTCCACTTCCCAGAATTCTCCTTTCTCCTATACTTCCTGCCTGGCTACTGGCCAATCAGCACTTTATTTATCAATCATCCACAGTACTTAAAAATGTACTTCTTGATAGCTATCGTTTTTGTTGTCACCTGGAAGAGGGAACTTCAGTTGAAGAATTGCCTCAGTCAGACTGCCCTGTGGCCATGTCTGTAAGGATTTGTTTGATTGATTCTTAATGTGAAAGTGGCCAGCCTACTGTGGGCAGCTCCATCCCTAGGCAAGTGGGTCTAGGCTGTATAAGAAAGCTGGCACTGACAAGCCAATGAACAACATTCCTCCATGGTTTCTGCTTCAAATTCCTGCTGTTTCCTTTCCTCTCGTGAGTTCATTCAATGATGGACAGACATGGAAATCTAAGCTGAAAAGACCCTTTCCTTCCCAAGTTGTATTTGGTTGTGGTGTTTATGACAGCAACAGAAAAGAAATTAGAACAATAGCTATTGTTGTTGATTGGTCAGTCTTTGGTCTTTTGTGGGGCCCGCTCCACAATAAATTATACATGGAGACTTATTCTTAATTATGAATGCCTGACCTTAGCTTGGCTTAGTTTCTAGCCAGCTTTCTTTAACTTAAATTATCTCGTCTATCTTTTGCCTCTGGCGTTTTCCCATTCTCTTATTCTGTATCTTACTCTTATTCCGTGGCTTGATGTGTGTATGTGGCTGGCCCCTGGAGTCCTCCTCCTTCTCTGGCTACTTCGTTCTAGATCTCCAATCCCTCTTCCCATAGTTCTCCTTCTATTTATACTCTCTGCCTGCCAGCCCCGCCTATCCTTTCTCCTGCCTTGCTATTGGCCAGTTCTTTATTAGACCATCAGGTGTTTTACACAGATACAGTAACACAGCTTCACAGAGTTAAACAAATGCAACATAAACAAAAGTAGCACACTTAAAATAATATTCTACTACAAATAGCTGTTTGGCTAAAGGTGCTGTCAAGTTGGAAACTACCAACTACTTAAGCTTAATGACAATGTCAATATCACCTTTCAAGATACCTGGCTTAGCAACTCTGAGAGCTGACACTCATGATCTCAGGTTTGTTTTGCTTTGTTCCTGAGCCCCTCTTTCTTTTGTTTCTCATGCTTCCAACTGTCTTTTAAACAAGATTTCCTCCAGTGGGGCCACATCCCCGCTCTAAAGGTTTGTCTGTCTGTTTTTAGTAAATGCCAACCATCATTTTAGAAAATGGAGTAAATAAAATATAAATAAATAATGCTCAGAAGATATTTCAAAACCATGATATTTTTTAAAGACTGAAAATAAGTTACTTATGGTTAGGAATTTTTCTTCATGATGCACACAGTGCTTAGCATTGCATTTGGTTGTTATTAAGATGAAAAAATCTTAACTGGCTCCTCAGCTCACTCACTCCCTCCCTTCTTTCTTCCCTCCCTCCCTTCCTCCCTCCCTCTCTCCCTTCCTTCTTTTCTTTCTTTCTTTCTTTCTTTCTTTCTTTCTTTCTTTCTTTCTTTCTTTCAAAACGGTTTTACTGTGTGTCCTTAGCTGGCACTGAACTTGTGGTCCCCTTGCCTGAACTTCTGAAGTGGTGGATTACAGGTATGCCCTTTCAAACCCAACTTACTGTCCATTTTCTGTTTCAGAAATGTGTTAGTTAATTTTCTCATTCCTATGACAGAAATAACGTCTGAGAGGAAGGGTTTCTGTGACTCAGGGTTTGAGAGGGTAGAAGTCATGGCAGTGGGCTCCTCAGGGTGCTGGGTACATTATACCTTCAGTCAGGAAGCAGTGAGAGGTGAATGCTGATGTTCAGCTCTCATTCTTTGCCCCATCTTTACTCAGTCCATGTACCCAGCCCATGAGATGGTGCTGCCTACTCTCACTTTGAGTCTTTCCTCCTTAGTTAAACTGCTCTGGAAATGCCCTTACAGGCATGGCCAAAGGTGTATTTTGTAGGTGATTCTAAATCATGTTAAATTTTTCATCAGGGCAAAGTATCTCAAGTGGTTAGCAAATGTTTCTATAAAAATGAAATAACAAATGTTGGAGATGTTGCAGGTCATGTGGTATGCCAGCTCTACTATCTGTATATGAATGTAGCCATGAATGTACAGCTCTGCCTGAGCGTGACCCACTGTAAACTTTATGCATACTGGAAACTGAATTTCATCTAATGTTCATATGGTGACTTGAATGAAAATGGCCCCCATATCCTCATAGGGAGTGGCACTATTAGGAGGTGTGGCCTTGTTGGAATGGGTGTGGCCTTGTTGGAGGAAGTGTATCAGTGGGGGTGGGCTTTGAAGTTTCAGATGCTAAAGCCAGGCCCAATGCTTCATTTCATTCATTTTTATGTTAATCTTTATTTCTCTCTTTTGTTTTTTTGTATGTGTATTTGTCTTAGTTAGGGTTTCTTTTGCTGTGAAGAGACACCATGACCACAGCAACTCTTAGAGGAAAATATTTAATTGAGGGTTCTCGCTTGTAGTTTAAGAAGGTCAATCCATCATCATCATGGCGGGTAGCATGGCAGTGTGCAGGAAGATGTGGTACTGGAGGATTAGCTGAGAGTCCTACATCTTGCAGGCAACAGAAAGTCAACTGAGACACTGGGTGATATCCTGAGCATAGGAAACCTCAAAGCCTGCCCCCACAGTGATATACCTCCTCCAACAAGGCCATACCTACTCCAACAAAGCCACACCTCCTAATAGTGCCACTCCCTATGAGATTATGGGGCCTAGTACATTCAAACTACCACAGTACTCAAATCCAGAAATTTCCTTGTAGATACTGCTGTGTCTGTGTCTACACTATATGCTATAGCTATATCTATAGTGTATGCTATAGCATGTCTTGCTTTGATGTATCTTATTGCTATTTTAAGGTATGTTGTTTACTCCATAAGATATTTGAAAGTGAACTATTTAATGCCAAGTTCTAGCAGATTTTTCATATGCATTTATAAATTGATACCTAACTTAATTCCTTTGTTCAAAATTATTTTCAGTACTATTTGTAATTTTCAGTTCTTGAGAGTTGTTTTATGGTCTAGCACATAGTCTGTCTTGCTACCTTCCAATGCACTTGAAAAGAATGTGTACTATGTTCTCACTGGATAGTAGTCTGTAACGATCGTTATACCTGCTTAATAGTATTGTCTGTTTTAACCTGATTTTGTTCCAATAACTACTTAGATAGCAGAGATTAAACTTCAAGATTTAGTTATAGATTTCAGCACTTCTCTATTCATTGCTCAGATTTACTTCAAGTGTTTTGAATCCATTGAATGCTTATCATAAAATATCCCTTTTTCTATTTCACTTGTCTTTTGACTATTGATACTTCAGCTGTCTTTGGTTAGTGTTTGCATTTTATCTTTTTCTGTTCTTTTATTTCTACTCCATGTCTTAAAGTATGTGTCTGAGTCTTACTTTTCATCCAATGTAACAACCTCTGCTTTATTAGACTCTTTTAAACATTATTACTTAATATAAATATTAATATAATTAGATTTGACTGCTACTTTTTTAATCACATCTTTGGTTTTTTAGTACCCTCTTCCTTTTCATGCATCTTCTGAAATAAGGATTTTTGGAGATGTTCCAGTTTATCTTCTCTCCTATCAAATACATAGCCCTGTTTTGTGTTTCCCTATGTATACACTTGTGTTCTTGGGTCTATGATACATGTCTGTAAGTTATGACCATCTTATTTCAAATGTTTCTGTTTCCTATATTTAATGTAATAATGTGATAATAGCTTGAATTCATTCCTCCTATATTCTCTATTTTGTTATTTAATCTTATTTCTGTAAGTAATAATATAGGGAAGAAAAAGAAAACTAAACATTGACCCAATCAAAAAAAAAACAAGCAATAAAATATAAGAATTAGCAATTCTTTTTGAGTAAATGTAAATAATATCAACTTATTAATTTAAATATACAAACTAGATTTAAAAAGAAGATTTAATTATTTCTTGCCTTCAAGAAACTCAGTTCACTGGTAAAGGCACTCTCAGACTGAAAGTCAAAAACTGGAAGGAAATTTATCAGGCAAACAGTAGCTAAAAACAAATGTGTGGTTATTTTGTTCATAATAGACTTGAAACCAAGTTAGAAGAGATAAAGATGTTCAATACATATTAATAAAGAGAGAAAACATCAAGACACAACAGTTATAAATATATATGCACCAAATGTTAAATTTTCTAAACAAACACTAAATGGATATAAGATGACACACAAGTCTTGGTATAATAATAGTTGATTACTTGACATATTAAGACATTCAAACTAAAAATAAACAAAAACTTTACTTAAATTACACCTTTAGATGAAAGATATATCCCATGCAGCATATCGAGAATATAGATTCAACCAATGCAGCTTATAGAGAATATACATTCATCACATGCAACATGTAGAAAATATACATTCAACTGATACAGCATAAAGAGAATACATATTCATCTCCTGCAGCATATAGAGAATATACATTCATCACATACAATATACAGAGAATATACATTCATCCTGGGCAGCATATAGAGGATATACATTCATCTCATGTAGCATATAGAGAATATACAGTCTTCTCATGTCACATATAGAAAATATACATTTATCAATGCAGCATATAAAGGATATGCATTCATCTCATGCAGCATATAGAGAATATACATTCATCCCATGTAGCACATAGAGAATATACATTCATCTCCTATAGCATATGGAGAATATACATTCATCTCATACAGCATACAGATAGTGTGCATCATCTCAGCAGCCCATGGGACCTTCTCCAGAGACAGCACCTTCTAGGCCAGGGGCAGACCTTACAAAGTACACAACATCAAACAGCCTCTTGTGTTTCATCAGATAAGAGTGGAAGAAAACTAGATGTTAGTAGCAAGAAAAACTATAAAAAACTGCTGAAAATGGAAGACTCACAGTGCATTCTTCTAAAATAATTAAAAAAGATTATTTCTCCAAAGATTTATTTTGTATCATGTATACGAGTGTTTAGCATGCAGTACCCATGAAAAAGAGGGTGTTAGCTCACCTGAAACTGGAATTACAGATGGTTTTGAGCTACTATGTGGTGCTAGGAACCAAACTCAGGTCCTCTGTTAGAGCAGCAAGTTCTCTTAACTACTTAGCCAGCTCTCCAGCCCCTGATAGCACATTACTGAATGATCCTTGATTTGTTAAAGAAATGAGGGAATAAATTAAAATACTCATTGAATCAAGTGAAAATTAAAATATATCTTAACAGAGTCTTTGGGATAAAGCAAAATCATTATACTACGAAAATTTATAGCTAGCAATGCTTTTACATTGAAAAATCAGAGGAATATAAAATAACCTAATGATGTACCAAGAACCAGCCAAACCCAAAAGCATTAGTCTGCAAGAAATAATAACAGGGCATAAATTATTGACATGGAAACTGAAAGAACAATACATAGACTTAAAGAGTTCTTTGAGAAATAAACAAGTTTGACAAATTTTTATTCAATGTGACCAAAACAAAGAGATACTACTCAAACTAATAAAATTAGAAGTGGAAAAGTAGACATTACAACAGATTCCAGAGGATAGAGAATACTTTGACAACTTCTATTTAGAAAAAAAAAAAAGATAACTCTATGGTTAAGAGTACTGGCTCCTCTTCCAGAGGACCTGGGTTCAATTCCAACAGCCATATGTCACAACCCAACAAGTTTCAACCATCTGTCACTCTACTTTCTAGGTATCTGATACCCTCTTCTGGCCTCTGCGGCACCAGGCACACATATTTAATACTTATACATTCAGGCAAAACACCCATACATACACATAAAATAGTAATAATTTTCAAATTAAATAAAGACAAATGCCTGTGAATTGAGAAGAAATGGGTAAATTTATAAGATTATATAAACAGTTAAACATCCATAATGAACAATGAGATTGAAGTTTTAGTAATTTTCTAGAATAAGGCATGGTGTCTCACACTTGCAATCCTATAATTGGGAGGCTGAGACAGGAGAATTGCTATGAGTTAGTGGCCAGCCTGGGCTACAGTATAAAACCCTATCTATTGCTGTGATGAGACATCATAACCAATTTATAGAAGAAAATATTTAATGGGGGACTTGCTTACAGATTTAGAGACAACTTCTATGAAAAACAAAAACAAAAACAAAAACCTCAAGGTGGGACCCAGAAACTTCCACCTACACTTGGGAGTTAGAGAAATGGCTCAGTGATTAAGAGGACTGGTTCTTCCTCCATAAGACCAGGGTTCAATTCCCAACAGCCATGTGTCATAACCCAACATGTCCCAACAGTCACATTATCATTGTGGTGGGGAGCATGGCAGCTGACAAGCAGGCATGGTGCTGGGGAAGTAGCTGAGAGCTACATCCTGATCTGCAGGCAGTAGGCAGAGAGAGAGAGAGAGACACTGGGCTAGGTGTGGGCTTTTGAAACCTCAAAGCCCACTCCTACTGACACACCTCCTCCAAGAATGCCACACCTTCTAATCCTTCCCAAATAGTTCTACTC
Organism: Peromyscus eremicus; assembly: GCF_949786415.1. Classification (NCBI taxonomy): domain Eukaryota; kingdom Metazoa; phylum Chordata; class Mammalia; order Rodentia; family Cricetidae; genus Peromyscus; species Peromyscus eremicus. The sequence goes on along the minus strand of NC_081426.1, from coordinate 9,695,505 downwards.
ACTCGGTAGCTAAGCATTCAAATTTATGAGCCTATGGGGGCCATTTTCATTAAAGCCACCACACTATCTCAAAAAACGTTTCCCAACAAAGAGTCTCGTGGCCTGCCAAACTCACTTTAAGGTGCTAACATCAGTGTTCTTCAAACTGTTCAAGAGAATACAGTAGATGGCACCTTAACAGACTTATGCTAACCAATGTTATCCTGACATCAAAACTAGATAAAGGTACAACAAAACAAACAAACAAAAGTTAAGTCCCATATCCCTAATGAACACTGTCCTAATTTGTTTTCTATTCTTGTAATAAATACCATGTTCAAAAGCAATTTAGGGAGGAAAGGGTTTATTTCATCTTACTCGTATAGTTATTGTGAAGGGAAGTCAGGGCAGGAATTCAAGGCAGGAACTGAAGCAGGGACCAAGGAGGAGTGCTGCTGACTGCTTTGCTACCATGTCTTACTTAGCATTTTTCTTAAACAATTCAGCACCACCTGTCCAGCATGAGTATCCCCGCCCACAGTGAGCTGGCCCCACCCATGTCAATCATGAACCAAGAAACAAAACAAAACAAAAACCACCTACAGACATGTTCACAGGCCAGTTTGACAGAGGAAATTCCTCTCCTTAGATTACCTTTTTATTAAGTATGTCTAGGTTTGTGTCAACTTGACAAAAACTACCTAGCACAAGCACAGATGTTAGATTCTTAGTAAAATAATGACTGAACTCAAGAACACGTTAAAAAATCATACACTAAGAACTATCAGTTTCTTTCAGGAATACAAGAGTAGTTCAACATAGGTAAATCAATGAGTGTATTGTAATACATAATTGGGCTTCAAAACAGAAATCACAGGATTATCCCAATGATTACATGTGAAGGTGCTGACAAAGTTTCTTACCCCTTCCAGCTAAAAGCCTGGAGAAAATTGGAGTTGAAGGAACGTATCTCAACATCATAAAAGTTATCTATGTAAATCTATAGTCAATGTTATACTGAATGTAAAAAAACACTGAGAATACGTAAGGAACAATTTTACATTCTTATTCAATGTAGTGCTCACAGTCTTAACTAGGGAAATAAGACAAGAAATGAAGGGGATACAAAGGAAAGGAAGAATTTAATTTCTTTATTAGTACTTTTTTTAATGAAAATGTGATTACATATACAGATGTAATTTTATTAGCTCTAAGAAAAATGATACTATCCCATTTCCAGAAAAATGGGTGGAACCATAGATCATCATATTAAAATGGAAAATAAATCAGATTTAAATGAATAGTGTGTATTTGGTCTCATATGTACAATACATGTATATTATATACATATATGTATCTACACACACACATGAAGCTGGCGGTGGTGGTGCATGCCTTTAATCCCAGTACTCAGGAGGCAGAGCCAGGCGGATCTCTGTGAGCTCGAGGCCAGCCTGGTCTGCAAAGCAAGTTCCAGGAAAGGTGCAAAGCTACACAGAGAAACCCTGTCTCAAAAAAAAAAAAAAGAAAAAGAAAAAGAAAAAAAAAAGAAAGGGGACTGGAGAGGGAAAGCTAGAGGTCTAAAGGGAGGGAAAGAGGAACAAGAGGGTGATGGGGGAAACACGGATACAAGGTGATAATTCAGAATATGATTAGAACATGATAGTCATATCAGGGAAACTTTAGCCTCTTAAAAAGTGTGGTGTGTCTTCACTGTGTTGGTGGATTCCTTTCCTCTGAGGAAGCCCTTTAGTGTGATGGAGCTCTGCTTTCCATTGCTGCTGGTCTTATCTCTGCTGTTAGGGTCCTGTCCAAGAGATCCTCCTTAGACCAGTGTCCTGGACCTTTTCCTGTTTCCGTGTAGTAACTTTGTAGTTAAGAACCAAATTTACATCGTAGCTGTTTGAGCTGAGTATATAGAACATGGTAAAGACACAGATCCTACTTTACTCTTCTGCATGTAGGGTCCCAGTTTTCCTACATCTTTTATTGGACAGACTTCCCCCCTATTGTGTGTTCTTATGGCTTCTTTCAAAATGAGTTGCCCGGGACTGTGGTGTAGTTCAGTGGTGGAGCATTTGATTAGCACTTAGGGTACAACACTACCGTCCCAAGGAAAAGGTAAAAGAAACAAAGTTTGCTATAATGTGGTATCCATGCCACGCTGTACCTATAGTTTTATAGCATAATTTGAAGTCAGGTAGTGAAATGCCACACCTTTGTTCTTGTTGTTGAAGTTTTTTGTTTGGTTTTGGTTTTGGCTATTTGAGGTGTTTTCTTGTATACCAACTGAAGATTTTTTTCCCTATTTCTGTGAAAAAGTTATATTGAAACTTTCCTAGGAATTGCAGTGAATCTGAGATCACTTTACTTTAGGTAATATGGACATTTTAACAATATTGATAGTTCCAGCCCTGAATGTGAGATATCTTTCAATATGTTTTCATCTTTACAGCTTTTTCATCTGTGATTTATATTGTACGTATTTTTACTTCCTGACTAAATTTGTAAGTATTTTTAAGGTTTTGTAAATTTTAGTGTTTTCTTAATTTTTCTTTTTCTTGGTTTGTTGTTGGCATATAGATATGTTACTGATTTTTATATATTGAAACATTACTGAATTTATTTGTTCTAATAGCATTTTGGTGGACTCGGGTTTTCTATGTATAAAATTATGTCATCTGTCAGCTGAGACTATTTTATGTTTTCCTTTCCTGAATTAACACATTTTATTTCCTTGTGTTGCCTAATGCCCTGGCTAGGACTTTTTTTTTCAAGACAGGGTTTCTCTGTGTAGTTTTGGTGCCTTTCCTGGATCTCGAACTCACAGAGATCCACCTGGCTCTGCCTCCAGAGTGCTGGGATAAAGGGCATGCGCCACCACCACCCGGCCCTGACTAGGACATTTTTGTACAGTATTGAATCAAAATATTTATCCATGCCTTATTCCTTACCTTAGATGAGAAAGCTTTCTGGCTGGTGGTTTGTTGAATATGACCTTTGTTGTGCTGAGAAACATTACTACCACATCTCTTCACTGCCTCTTCTTTTTAATCATGAAGACATGTTGAATTTTCTGCATCTGCTATTAGCATGTAGGTTTTGTCCTTCATTTTGTTAATGAGATATTTCACATGTATTGATATACATATACTGAACAATTCTGACATGGAGTTGAGCATGGTAAGCTTTTTAATGTGCTGTTGAACTAAGTTTACTATTATTTCATTGAGGATTTTCGTGCTGGTATTCACATGGATATTTATTTGTCTGTTGTTTTCAGTTAGTGCTCGTGTCTCTGTTTTATCATACAAAGGATGGCCTCATAAAATAAGCCTACAAGGTTTCTTTTTAATTATTTGGAGTAGTTTAAGAAGGGTTGGCATTACTTCTTCAGTTGTTACAGAATTCAGTTTTTCTGTGTAGCTTTGGAGCCTGTCCTGAAATGAACTCTGTAGACCTGATTGTCCTCGAACTCACAGAAATCCACCTGGCTCTGCCTCCCAAGTGCTGGGATTAAAGGTGTGTGTAGCTAGAGTTTTCCTGCCTGGCCCACAGTCAGGACAAATCTCTCTCACCCGCCAGTCCCACAGCCGCTCAGACCCAACCAAGTAAACATAGAATCTTATATTGCTTACAAACTGTATGGCCGTAGCAGGCTACTTGCTAACTGTTCTTATATCTTAAATTAATCCATTTCTATAAATCTATACCTTGCCACGTGGCTCGGTATCGAGGCGGCTGGCAGTGTCTCTGACTCAGCCTTCCACTTCCCAGAATTCTTCTCCTCCTTGTCCCGCCTATACTTCCTCCTGCCTGACTACTGGCCAATCAGTGTTTTATTTACTAACCAATCAGAGCAACACATTTGCCATACAGAACATCCCACAGCAGGTGTGCACCATCGCTGCATGGCTAACTTTTTATTTCTCCTGCATACAAGTGCCACTCTTGCTTTTGTGTCTTGTTTCATTTGTTAAACAATTTTTTATTAATTCTTTGAGAATTTCATACAATGAATTTTGAGCATATTCACAGCCCCCCCCCCATCCTTCTTTTTGTTTCACTTTTATGACCCCCGAGTTTAACCATGAGCCACCTCTCCTAGTGTGGGCATGGGTGTGGAGCTAGCCTCCAGGACATAGAGGATTAACACTACTGAAGGCATGCCTCCCTGCCCCCAGCATCTATCAAAACCCTGTCTTTCTCTAGGGATGCACAGGCGCCATGAATCCTTCCCTATCCTGACACACTTTTGACAGGTCCAGTGCAAGCGCACGTCCTGCACAGAAGATAGTGTGTACTGCCCTCCCCCATCACCAGCTCCTGCCTTCTTTCTGCCCTTTCTCCTTAATGTTCCTTGAGCCTTGCAGGGCTAATGTCCATGTCCCATGTGGAGTTGAGTAATCAACAGTAACAGTATCTGTTGTAATATTTCCCCTTTTCATCTCAAGTTTTATTATTATGGATCCTCTTGCTTTCATTAATTCGGCTAAAGGATTGTTAATTATGTTTTTATTTTCTTTGTATTGTGTTTTTTATTCTGTTGTATTGTTTCTGTTTCATTAATGTTTGCATTTATCTTAATTATTTCTCCCTGTCTACAGCTTTTATGTTTGTTTTGGTTTCTGGTTTTCCCAAGGGGCTTAAAGTGTACCATGAAGTTATTTATTTGAACTTTCTGATTTTTGTTTGTTTGTTTGTTTGGACACTTACAGTTATAAACAACTTTCCTCTTAGGACTGGTTTCATTATATACCAAGGTTTTCATTTTCATTCAAATCTAGGAATTTTAAATTTCCTTCTTCATTTCTTCAGTGGCTCATTCATCATTCAGCAGTACATTGTGTGATTTCGATGAGTTTCTGTAGTTTCTCTAGCTGTTTATTTCTACCATTCCATTGTGGTAAAATAGAACACTGGGGCTATTGAAACTTACTTTGTGGCCTAATTTATGAACTATTTTACATAAAGTTCTGTGGGCTGCTGAGAAGAAAGTAGAGTCTTTTGTTTGGGCAGAATGTTCTGTAGGTATCTGTTAGGTCCAGCTGATTTGTGGTGTCGTTAAACTCCGTTGTTTCTCTAATTTTTATCTAGATGACCTGTCTGTGAAAGGGGAATATTGAAGTCATTCACTGTTGCTGTTTTGCCATTAATATGTGACCTTATATATGGTTACATTTGTTTTATGAAATTGGTTTTACCTCTGTTTGGTACATACATGTTTAGAGTTGAAATGTCTTCTTGATGGACTGTTCCCGTGATATGAAGTGACTTTCTTTATCACTTCTGTCTTGTTTGGTTTTGCGTTTGTCTTTCAGGTAGAATTAGTTATGCCTACTTGTTTCCTAGTTGCACTTGCTGGAGTGGTTTTTCCTATCTCTTTACTCTAAGATGGTGTCATCTTTGATAGTGAGTGTGCTTCTTGAAGGGAGCATTCTGTGGTTTCTGGGTATCCCTTCTCCTCAAGCTGTGTAGCAAGTGCTCTGCTCACTTAGCTATCTCCAAACCCTCCATCAATCTTTTATTGGTGAAATTTAGAATATCATAAATTATGTACACTGACTTACAATTTTTTGTAGTCCAGGTTTACAAATATGAAAAAAAAAATGGAGCTTTCTGGAAGATGTGGTGTTCCCTAACCTCGAAATTTATCATAAAGGTTGATTTGCTGGTGCTGATCTATGATGAGACTTTCATATCTTGAAAACCTTTACAAATACCTTTCCACCTGTATATACCAGTACTACCAAATGCCAGTATGCATCCCTGAGACATGGCTTTCATTGAGTGCATTCACAGGTTGGAAGGCATTTTTAGATTTCTATTAACTGAAAGGCTAGAATGTCTTTAGCATGTCATTACATTGCAAATCATTTCCAGTAGAAGCTCCTTAATTGCACACCAAATGGATTTTGGAATATGGAAATTTTCTCTACACATGCATACAGGCCTGAAAAACATTGCTGTGGTTTGAAATTAAAATATATTTCTGGGAATTTGTATAGGAATGAAGATATCACTTTGAAAAACACATCTTTTGACATTGCAGTCCTGACATGACTTGCAATTCAAACAATTTTAGTTCTCATCAGAATGATTTTATCACAGTATGTTTCACAGAATCAATTTTCCCTTGTAATTTTAGTTTAAAACATTTTCAAGTCTGCAGCTAAAGCTAATTCCACAGCCCTTCAAAGTTCATGAACAGTGGTTGAACACATATCTTTCAACCGTTTAGAAATTTAGAAGCTATTCTTAAGTTGAGAAATGTACCAACACAGGTTAGTCTGGCACATCAGACATACTTTCTGACCCCTGACCACTAAAGTCTTGAGGAACTGTGTTCTGAGTGTATGTGCCTGTGTGCCAAAGCTTTGCAATCAATTATTAACTTTTAGAAACTTAGCCAATGTGTTAACTCCCTGATGTGATGATTCATTGCATATTGTGCATATATCAAAGTATGACATTTTATTTCTTATAAATTCATATAATTCAAAAAAATCAGAAATTAGTTTTTTGATTTACATTTATTTGAATAATATGAAATATCTTTACATAATTATAGGGCATTTATATTTGTTCATTATAGACTGCCAGTTTATATTCTCTTTTCCATTTTTATTGCAGTAGAATTTTTATTCCAGTGACCATTCTGCACACTGCAGAAGTTTTTTCAGTGACTGTGTTTACTGTGCTTACTCTGTGATTTCCATCGCTTTCCCATGTGCCCAGCACTTCTCCCATTGGACAGACCTGCCATCCCTTTCCAGAATGACTCAAGCTTTGCACACATATGCACAGATGTCATTCACATGCTGCTGCTTCCCCAGTACAGTTCTCACAAATCCTCAACATTCAGAGCAGAGATCAGCTTCTTCCCTTTAGCTCCAGCATGGACAAATAACTGCCATTAAAATCTGTCACAGTTCTTTATAATTCACAATTGGCCTGTAATGATCTGTCTCTCTACTAGGTTCAAAAAAAAATGAGAATGGAATTGTAATTCACCTATGTTATTTATAACCTGAGTTTAAAAATGGTAGTATTAATATTAACACATATTTTCTAGGCTTATAAAATTTAAGTTCTTCTGTAATATTCCTTGTATAGAACTTAGTGTAGCTGGGCGGTGGTGGCGCATGCCTTTAATCCCATCACTCGGGAGGCAGAGGCAGGCGGATCTCTGTGAGTTCGAGGCCAGCCTGGGCTACAGAGTGAGTTCCAAGAAAGGCACCAAAGCTACACAGAGAAACCCTGTTTCAAAAAACAAAAAAAGGAAAACAAACAAACAAAACAAACAAAACAAACAAACAAACAAACAAAGAAGCTGCTATGGCCTATGGCTAGGCAGAATAGAGCCAGGCAGGGAATCCAATCAGAGACACAAGGAAAAGAAAGGCAGAGTCGAGGCAGATGCTGTGAGCCGCTGCTCAGGAAACAAGATGTAATGGAACACAAGTAAAGCCACTGATCACGTGGCGATGCATAGATTAATAGAAATGGGTTGAGTTGTAATAGCAATTAATGATAAGCCTGAGCCATAGGCCAAACAGTCTGTAATTAGTATAAGGCTCTGTGTGTTTACTTGGGACTGAGTGTCTGCCAGAAACAGGAAAACAGAAAAAAGAATATTCAGTGGCCACATCTATTTTGTTCTCTGAACATTTCTTCCTTTGAGACTCCACTTTATAACTTTATCAAGATTACTTTCTAATCAGTCTTTGTCTTCTTTGTTTCCAAAGGATATTCATTACCTTGCCCTGGATGTGGGTGAACTGGCACTGGCTGAAGTGGCGAGAAGAAGAGCATGTGACATTGACGTCATGTCAGTATCTTCTGGAGTCGGTAAGAGCTAATGCACTTGGTAAAGTGCTGTGGTTGGGGGCTGGAGAGAGCTCAGCTGTTAGGAGCACTGACTGTTCTTCCAGAGGACCCGAGTTCAATTCCCAGCACCCACATGGCAGCTCACAACTGTCTGTAATCCAGTTCCAGGGGATCTGATGCCCTCATACAGACATATATACAGGCAAAACGCAACACACATAAAATAAAACCAAATACTTTTTAAATGTGCTTTGGTTCTAGGGAATTCTTAATGTCATTTCTATTGTTTATAGGGTATAATTGATTTATTTGAATTACTCTTTGTAGAACACAGTGTATTTAAAAGCAAGAATTACTAAGTCTTGAGAAATAGTAGAATATTCTTAAACAAGCTGCAATTTTTTTTTTTTTTTTTTTGGTTTTTCGAGACAGGGTTTCTCTGTGTAGCTTTGAGCCTTTTCCTGGAACTCACTTGGTAGCCCAGGCTGGCCTCGAACTCACAGAGATCCGCCTGGCTCTGCCTCCCGAGTGCTGGGATTAAAGGCGTGCGCCACCACCACCCGGCCTAACAAGCTGCAATTTTAAAAGAAATTGATAAGTCGTAACAGCCAAGGTCACTGTTTAGAAGAATGTAAAAACACATTGCTCTTTTTAATTTATTATTATTATTATTATTATTATTATTATTATTATTATTATTTGTGTGTGTGTGTTTGTGTGTGTATATGTATACCAAAACACATGTGTAGAGGACAGAAGACAGTTTGTGGGAGTTGATTCTCTCCTTCCACTATGTGGATCCCGGGGCTTGAACTCAGACTGTCAGGTTTGGCACCCAACGCCTGTACCCTTTGCGCCATCTTACAGCTCCACACTGCTCTTTTCATGAGATCTGGGGAGAAAGAGATGAGTGTGTTGTCACCATCAGTGCTGTTGTGAGCCAACACAGAAGCTTACCTAACCATTTACTGATGACACAGATGTGTCGCATATTAAAATAATTCTCTCCCTTATCAGGGTATTTCAGGGTTCATGTGTGTGCTTTTCTGTCATAGCTGCTAATGTCGCTGTTTCATGTAGTATTCTAAAGATAGATCAAAAGCCTACATTGACTCTTAAAGTTCATTTAAACTTTATAATGTAACAAAATAAAAGGTTTTGTATATAGTATAACAAAATAAAAATACATCTGCATGTACTTTCTGTTTTTAAACCCAGCTTGTCTAATGCGGCTGAGTGTTCCAGTATTGACAAATGCATATCAAAATTGTTATTCCTCTTAGTTTTTCTGTTGTGGTCTACAGAAAAGACCCCCAGGACTGTAGTAGACTTGGTTTCTGTATAATGTCTGAGTAATTCCTAAACACAGATTTAGAAGATTCCCACTTTAGAAGTACTTGAAAGTACTATAGCGAGTTTCTTCCCCAATGAGTCATATAAGGCTTTGGCTTTATGGTGTTGGCATCCAAAGTCATCACTTCTCAGTTGCTCTTAAATCCCACCACCATCGATTCTAGTCCTCAAGGTGTAATTCTAAAGGGGACAAAGCCACAGAACTAGGCCAAACCAGTCAGTCAGAGACTCTGACGTTGTTGGGTTTAAGTAGGGGAGAAAGAGAGGCATTTTCAACATGATATAACACAGCCATGTGGTTAATAACCATAAAACATAAAATTAACATTAATAAGAATTAGATGGTGGCAGTAAGGTATGGAATAGTTTGTCTCTTCTATTTCTTCTTGCTTCTTGGTACTATATGATAAATTTATGTTGCTTATTAGTATGACAAGAAGAGCTAAAATAAATATAAAATAAAAAGGATGATAATCTGTATTTAAAATTACATTGGAAAACACAAATCCTATAAGCCAAAACTCATTCACTCTATTGTAGTAAAGTCATAATGTAAGTTGAGACCGTGCAAATTTTGTTGACCTAAGTGGAGGATTTGTTCATTTTTATGCTACTTGATTATTTCGGGTATTCTCAATCTGTAATCATCTATTGTCTGAGTAATTAATGTAGCAGGTTGTGTTATATACAAGAGTAAACCTGGGAAGATTTGTGAGATGGCTGCTTTGGGTTTTAGAACACAGCACGGTGAAAGAGCTCAATTTGGACTTTGGCACCTGTTCGGCTGTCACACAAGACCATGAGTAAGGAACTGACCTTCTCTGTGCCTAGCTTTCCTGTGTTCAACACATTCTTAATAAGTACTAGATTATAGTTATAGGTTATGTAGCTGTAGTTATACATGCATAATTATGTAGTTATAGGTTATAGATTAGCATGGGATTGGGTTAGTTAATTCATGCTTTGAACAGTGACTGGCAAAGAGTAAGTTTAGTGATGGTTAGCGATTAATAGTGCCTTTCAAATTAAAACATGGCATGTGTTTATAGTAAGAAAAAGTCTTGAGTGATAAGCTGCAATGCCTATAAAATACAGGTGTTACTAATTATTTTTTATTATTTTTACACTTTGATCCTTTTTTTCACTTTTTTTTCTTTTTACTAAGAGATTTTCTATTCGTTTTACATATCAACCATAGATTCCTCTGTCCTCCTTCCTTCCACCCCCCAGCCTTCCCCCCAACCCAACCCCCCATTCCCACCTCCTCCAAGGCAAAGTCTCCCCTGGGGAGTCAGCCGAGCCTAGTACATTCAGTTGAGGCAGGTCCAATCCCCTCCTCCCTGTACCAAGGCTAAGCAAAGTGTCTCAGCATAGGCCCTAGGTTCCAAAAAGCCAGATCATGCACTAAGGACAGGTCCTGATCTCACTGCCTGGGGGACCCCTAAACAGTTCAAGCTAAACAACTATCTCACTTATCCAGAGGGCCTAGTCCAGTTCCATGGGGGCTCCTCAGCTATTGGTTCACAGTTCATGTGTTTCCACTAGTTTGGCAAGTTGTCTCTATACCTTTTCCAATCATGGTCTCGATAACTCTTGCTCATATAATCCCACCTGTCTCTCTCCTTGATTGGAGCTCCACCTGGGACTTGGCCATGGATCTCTGCATCTGCTTCCATCAGACACTGGATGAGGGTTCTATCATGACAGTTAGGGTGTTTGGCCATCTGATCACCAGAGTAGGTCAGCTCAGGCACCCTCTTGACCATTGCCTGTAGTCTATAGTGGAGTCATCTTTGTGGGTTCCTGGGGAACTCTCTAGCACTCTGCTACATGTGTGTTATGGTCTCTTGTTTGATTCTAGGAATATTCCTCTTAGGTATTAGATGAAGTATTCTCTCTGGAATATTCCCAGGATGCCATTGAACAAAAGATCACAAATCACAGTGACTTAAAAGAGAAAGTGCCTTGCTCTGTCTTCACAACCCTGAGTTGTGCTCCAGGACTGGCTGGCCCCACCACTGGGTCCTAAGGCTCACTTCACCACCACGAGGCTGCATCCTCATCTTGCTTTTTGTTTACCAACATGTTGTCACTACAGTCCCACACCACTGAAAAAATCATTCAAGGCCTGAGTTTTAGCAAGTTCTCTTCTTCCTAAGATGCCTGTTTGGTTTTCCTAGAGTCATGGTAAAGGTGTGTATAGAAATAATATCCAGTAGGTGCCACAAGGATAAAAGCAAAAGTTGGTTCATAAAGTATCTTGTTCTTAAAACATCAAGAAATCAAATAAATAAACAAACTTATCAAGTGAACAGATAGTTCTCAAAAATGAATACAACTGACCAATAAGCACAGGAAAAAGTGTTCAGCCTTACTCTAGCCATCAGGGAAACACTGATTAAAATTGAGATTCCATCTTATTCCAGTAAGAATGACAGTTACTATGAAAAGAAATAGCAAATGCTGGTGAGGATACAGACAAAAGGGAAACCCACACGCTGGTGACAGGAATGCAGAAGCCTAGGCCAGGCATTACAGAACTCTCTCAATAAAACTAAAAATAGAGCTACTATACGACCCAGCTATATCACTCCTGGGTCTTTCCCCGAAGGACTCTGAGTGAGCACATCACAGAGATGTTTGCACAACAGTGTTTACTGCAGCACAGTTCATAATAGCTAAGCTATGGAATCAACCTAGAGTCCAACACCAGATAAATGAATAAAGAAATGTGGTGCCAATGCAATGGAATTGTCAGCCCGGGAGAATGAAGTAATATCATTTGCAGGAAATTGGATGCAACTGTAGGTTTTTCAAATTAAGCCAATTAAGCCAGTCTCATGAACACAAATATTGTTTGTGTTCTCTCCTTTGTGGTTCCTAGATTTTGTATAAACACATAAAATCATGCAAGTCTATTTGACAAGAAAGGGGAAGTGCGATTGTGGGAGCAAAGGAGACAGCAGGAGAGGGGGGAGTAACGGAAGGGTAGAGAGGTGGGTGTATACCTGTAGGAAAATTGTAAATACTTAAAATTCTAAAATTGAATTTCAAAAGAAAATTTTAATTCCGTAAGTAATTTCAGTTGTGGCTGACTGTCCAACTTTACACTGTGCTTGACAAGCTATCTGATGTCGCCTGTTTCACCTAGGAAGTATATTCATGCCAGCCTGCTTTTGACTCTACTTCACCTTTCTCTTCTGTCTTAGTTAGGGTTCCGGTTGCTGTGAAGAGACACCATGACCACAACTCTTAGAAAGAAAGCATTTAATTGGGGCTGCTTACAGTTCAGAGGTTTAGTCCGTTGTCATCATGGCAACATGCAGGCAGACATGTGCTGGAGAGGGAGCTGAGAGTCCTACATCTTGACCCACAGGCAGTAGGAAATGAACTTTGTTCCACATCTTCCTTTATTGTGACATGTCAAGTTTGTTCTGGGAATTTTTTGTATGAAGAGATAGTTCTAAGCCTTTCATTATGATAAACTCATCAAGAACTACTAACTGCTTTGCTTGGCTTCAGAGCTCTTTACAAAGCTGGATTACCACTGAGGGATGGAGAACTGTCAGTGAAACTCCTAAAATATAATGGTTTCAAATCTTTGTCATCGCCCTCTCTCCCGTGTGTGTGTGTGTGTGTGTGTGTGTGTGTGTGTGTGTGTGTGTGATATGTCAACCACAGAATGTGGTGTTTCAAAGAAGACCAGTTCTTAGGCATTGCTTTTCCTCTAGATTAAATATTCCTTTCTAAGATAAATAGCTATTTTTTAAATATTTCAAGAAAAATTGTTATTATTTAAATACAATTTTATCCTTTTTTTTTTTGCAGGACTGGGATTAAATGTAGGATCTCATGTATATTAGCCAAGTGCTCTACTACTCAGCTACATACCCAACTCTTTAACATAGTTTTGAATTCTGAAATATTAAATTATTGTATTTAAACTTGCCTATCATTAAATAAGCAGTTACTAAGCAAAGAATGATAATATTTTACTGAGGAGATATTGTCTACGCTATGTTGAGTCCAAAGCTGGAATAGTATCAGGATAAGAGTATAAAGCAGTGGTTCTCGACCTCCCTAATGCTGTGACCTTTTAATACAGTTGTTCCTCATGTTGTGGTGACCCCCCCACCATAAAATTATTAAGTTGCTACTTCATAACTGTAATTTTGCCACTGTTATGAATTGTATTGTAAATATCTGATTTGCAGAATATCTGATAAGTGACCCCAAAGGGGTCACTGTAAGTGATGCGGCTAGGATGGAAAGGTATCTTGGCAGTCAGGAGCCAAGGAATACCACAAAGGCTCTGTAAGTGTCACAGCTTATAGCTCTGCTTTGCTGTGCTCCAGCGAAGTGTCCCAGCTCAGCTCAGGTCCCCTCAGAGTGTAACAACCTTGTGTAACAACCCTGTGTAACAACTCTGCTCCACCAGGGGAAAGCTTCCCCGGCAGAAGTGATACAGCTCTGCTGGGCTCTGGCTCAGGTTACAGCTGGGCTGCTTTCTGTCGAAAGTGTCACACCACACAACAAACCTCACTCAAGAGATTTTTGGGAAGGAAAAATCCAGGAGGACAGCTGCCTCTAGGGTGAGAAGCAGCAGTAAACTGAACAGAATACATAGTTTATATTGGGTTTCTTGGGGGGCACTTTCCAGGGTGGCTTGGGATTGGTGGGGTTTTGTGGCCTAATTCTGGGGCAAGCTCAGGGATTGGTGGGGTTTCATGCTCAGGGATCTTAGGGATTGTTGGGATTCTGCAGCCTGACTCTGGGGCAAGCTTAGGGATTGGTGGGATTTCAAGCTTGTCCTGGGGTCAAGTCAGGGGCAGGGTGTTTTCTCCTTGGGCCTTTTTACCCTACAGTTGTGACCCACAGGTCAAGATCTGCTGCTATAAAGGAATCAGTTTTCTTGGAAAATAATTGCTAAATGTTAGCACATGTTATTCACTAGGCACAGTCACAGACATGTTTAGCATGTACAGTAACCACTGGAGTTAAGTATTAGTTTTCCACTTTTAAAATGAGGACACAGACTCACAGTTTTCCAGAACAGAGTTGAAGACCGTGGGCATTTAATTGCTTGCTGCGTACTCAGAGTCACTGAGCACTCTGCCGTTGGTTAGTTCACTGATGTTGCTGTATGTCCTGCTGCCATAGCACCAACTGATACCAATTGACTACTCTGATTTAAGAATTTTGGCACACACACATACAAGAGTAAGAAACATTCTTTGTCCTCTTTGTTTTCCACATTTGCTAAACAGTCCTAAATCTGGGCACCTCAGACAAGTGGGCAGCACACTGCAGGAAGGTGGCTCTGAGGGGGCCCCATGTCAGTTTCTTCAAAACCATTGTGTGGGATGTGGACAAATTACACTAAGAGGACGTAGTCTTGAACATCTCCTCCCTCATGAATGGGAAGCAATTCCTGAAATTAAAGGGGATTGGCTTGTTAATTTAGTGGGTATTTTGACCTACAGCTATATTTATAATACAATAGAAGATTAAATGCCACTTAGTCAAGTAGTCTACTTTAGTGGAGGCGTGTGTGTGTGTGTGTGTGTGTGTGTGTGTGTGTGTGTGTGTTACTTTTCTTCAGAGAAATACTTTGTCTTACATTGCCTAACTACCATGACTTCTCACTTCAGTTGCCTCCATAATCACCAGTGGAAGTGTTTAGAGCTAGTCTAGATTATTTAGATTTTCATGGTGATTTTCCTTAATGAGTACATGCCTCAAATACTAGGTAAGTTTTCTACTAATTTTACTTTCGTGTTTAATTCTTTATTATTTGTAGCAGCTAGTTGCCATGTTCTCTGTGAGCTGCTTTTAAAGAAGAAGTAAGACAGGTTTGTGCTTAAGCACTCATATTCAAAGGCAGAAGACAAGATAAATGTGAAAGAAAAATACTGTTTCTGTCAAAAACTCCCATCTTTTTCAGAATTAGACTTGTTCATAAGCTTATGACTGCAATGATATGTTTTATTATTTTGTGAAATTTACAGTTTTTTCAGGATGGCAATCTAGATATTTGAAATGGATTCATTAAGCAGAAGAAATAGTTGGCAAATGTTCTCACAGGGGGTGATATGCATGCTAAGTTTTTATAACCTTTCTTCTGTTTATGCAAAGTGAGATGCCTTGATGTGATGGATAGAACATGACACCAAGACTCATGTCAGGAATGTCAAAAAATCTTGACCATAATACCTTTAAAAGGGTTCATGCTGTTATTATGGCATCTCACCAACCGGCCTGGAACTCCCTGTGTAGACCAGGTTGTCCCTAGACTCCCAGACACCCCACCCGTGAGGCTTCCATAGTAAGCTGCCATGGCTGCACCAAAGGCCAGTTGCACCGCCCACGGCCGGCTGCACCGCCCACGGCCGGCTGCACCACGTATTTCTTTGTGGCCCACCAGTTTAAGTGACAAAATTATGTTGTATGTTTCCTTCCACTACTAAAACTACTCTTTCTCCCCTGCCCCTCCCCATGTGTGTGTGGATTTTCCCCTGTAGCTCTCAACCTTACTGTTTGAGACAAGACCTCTTTACCGAACCTAGAGCTCACTAGTGTGGCTAGACTGGCTGGCCTAAGCCTCATCCAGGGGACAAGTACTCTTCTAGCCTTAAGAGAAGCCCATGGTTTTCACAAGCCTCGATAGTGACGACACGCTTTGTAGTAGACCAGCATTAGAGAAACAAATGACAAAAACAAAAGCCACCCAGGTGGTGGTGGCGCACGCCTTTAATCCCAGCACTCGGGAGGCAGAGCCAGGCGGATCTCTGTGAGTTCGAGGCCAGCCTGGACTACCAAGTGAGTTCCAGGAAAAGGCGCAAAGCTACACAGAGAAACCCTGTCTCGAAAAACCAAAAAAAAAAGAAAAAAAGAAAAACAAAAGCCACATGCATCTTGTCACTTCCGGTGTCTTACTATGCTATGACCAGGCTCCATCTTGCTTGAGGGGGCAACCTACTGTTTGAGGCTGAGCTATGCTGGGTACATCATACGCCTGAGAACACCCTGCCACCTTGTGTGGGTAAGGAGGAGGCCAGGAGAGTCAATTGTAAAGAAGGACATTGGGTATGAGCATAATGAAAAGGTTGCATGCAGGAACAATGGGGTAGTGTGAAATAAAAAGGCTGGACAACAAAGGAAACAAGTGAAGAGACAGCCAATAAAATGGTTGAAAATATCTTCTATCTATACATCTATCTGGGAATCAATATCTAGAATCTCTAACAAAAAAACCTAAACACCCCAAGTTCTGAATTATCCAGTCAACAAATGGGCAAATGAACAGAGAGTTCTCAGCAGAAAAAAAAAACAAAACAAAAAAACAAACAAACAAACAAAAAACAGATGGAAAGTAGATACCTGGAAAAAAAATAAACAAAACAAAACCATGTCCTTAGTCAGCAGGGAAATGTCAAATCCATGTCAAAACCAACTATCCTGCTCTGTCCACCCAAGAGAGCTCATGACCTCTCTCCCTCTGTTCTTAAGCAGTCACTTACGCAGGCAAGACCACGCCCTAGGGCTTTCTACTCCCAAAGCCATTGGCTGAACTGAAGGAATCCCCACAACATCCCCTTAGAGAGGTGACTATTAATAAATAACCAGTGACAGATGCTAATGAGGATTCTGGGGGGACAGAACCCCTGCATAATCTTGATGGCAATGTAAATTGGTGCAGCTGGTATGGAAAGCAGTATGGAGGTTTAAAAAACAACAGCAACAACAAAAAACTAAACTACCACATTGATTTAGTTATATATACCACTCCTGGATATACAGGAGGAGTTGGAATCACCATGCAATAGAGAGGTCTGCTCACACACGTTTGCAGTGCCACTAGTCACAATAGTCAAGTTGAGGAATCGGCCTAGATGGCCATCAGCAGATGAGTTGGTAAAGAAAATGTGGCAACGTGTATATGATGGAATCTTATTCAGCCACAAAGAAGTACAACATTCTATCATTTGCAGCATAATAGATGGACCATCATTCAGTGAAATAAGCTGGACGCAGAAAAACAAAACTGCTTTTTGCTCGTGTAGACTATAGTTTAAAAAAATAAACATGAGTAACATGAAAATGGGTGAACAGTTAATGGGGAGGAAGGGTCTAGCAGGAGGGGAAAGAACAGACAGGAGAAAGTAATGGAGGCAGTGGATATGAGCAGAGTACCAAGTATATATGCGTGAAAACATCGTCCTGTGGGACTGGTGTGAGGGCTCAGTGGGTGGACACTGACAAACTCAGTTCAATCACTGGAACCCACAACGGAAGAAAAGAACTTCCATATGTCCTACACATACACAACTCAAGTTCAAAGATTAAAGTCATAATGAAACCCATCATCTTATATAATTAATATAGGATAACTGAAACAGTAAATATGAAACTAAGAATTACAGAGTATGCATTAAAACTGTTTTAATGTTCAGATTAAAATGATTTTACAGATGGGCAGAATTGAGCATGAATCTTTATCCTCCAGTATACTAATCAGCAGGCAGGAGCCTGAAGCACATTCACACTAGACACCCACACATTGCTCTGCTGCAGGAACTTGACTCTAGCATCCTCCCAGATCCATTGACTGCGGTGTTCATGATTTTATTTATATTTTCACTTGAGATAAACTTTGTTAAGTGGGTATTAAAGTCAGTACTGGACTTCACAAATATCTAATTGTTCTGTGTTTTCTGGACATGTGAGAGTCTATACTAAATAATGTTGCAGCCACATTGGGACATCAGAAGCAAAGCTTGCCATGGTCTTTTCCCTTTGTGCAGACAGGGCAGAGGAAATGCTTAAGATCACAGAGCCTTGTTGTCTTCCTCGGCTAATGGTAAAAGGGCAACTTCTGCACTCTTCAGTTAGCTTAAGCTGGATACATCCTAAGAGAGATAAACTTATGTGGTATCCCTTGAAATGATTTGTGTGACTATTAAAAAAAACAACAACAAAAAAAAACCACATAAGGAGACTTGTCCTGAGTAATTCAATGGATAATTTTCAAAATTAGTGCATTGTAATGCTGCATAACATTAGGAGTCCAAATAGGAAGACTCTTCTCCATTGTCCAGTCGTCCTCTTACGAAAACACAGACACACAAATGCACACACCCCACTTGAGCTCTTGTTGGGGTTGCTTCACTGTAGATGAGTTTGAGGGAACGGTTATGTGATTTTGTTGTCAGAGTTTACTGCATTGAGTCGTGACATTTTCATGTCCCTTCCATTCTCACAGAAGAGTGGACTTGGTGTCGTAATTACCATGTGCCTGTTCTGCTGCAGTCAGCTTATGGTGTCTTTTCTTGGCTACTTGGACTTCTTTCTTGTTTTCCTTTTTTTATAAACTATGTGTAAGCAGTCAATCCACTACAGGAAATGCGTCACTGCTGCATGCTGTGTTCACCTTGTTTCATTCTAGATGTCACTTACAGCCTGTTAAATGTCAACAGCACCAGCCAGTAATCTTGCTACTATCTCAGTTCTTTTCCCTCTGCTGTGATAAGGTGCCCTGAGCAAAGCACCTTGGGGGAGAATTTATTTTGGCTCACAGTTTGAGGGCGTCGTCCCCAGGAGTGGTAGGAACCTGCAGCAGCTGGTCATATGACATGTGCAGGAAGGGAATTCTGAGAGTTCAGCTTGTTTTCTCCTTTTTATTTAGTCTAGCAGTTAGGGTAGGTCTTCCTGCCTCCTTCACCTCCTCTAGAAAATCCTCACAGACTCGCCCAGAAATTGTCTTCCAAGCAACTCTAGAGCTCTTCAAGTTGGCAGTCAAATAAAAACCACCGCACTGCCCACCCCGCTGCTCCCTTGCACTGGACTCAATAGCCTACTCTTCAGAGGAAGTAAAGAGCTTCAGAATCCACAATCACGTGCAATGTCATCTAAGGGTAATTAGAACTTATACAAAATGTCACTGACTCATATAGAACAAATTAGTGAATTGTTCACTTCTTAATGTCTTGAAACAATTTTATGTTATATGAATTTTATCTCTACAAAAAAGTCACTGACCTTGTTTTCAACAGGTTATACATCCCCAACCCAGGAATTTGAAATGCTCTAAAATGTTATCATGATTCCACTAGTAGGAAATGCCACATCCAACCTTGTGTGGCTAGTGCACTAAGAATAGTGTCTGAGCTAAACTGGTTGTTCCATCCAATAATACCACTTACAAGAGAAGCTGAGATGGTCGTGAATTCCAGTTCAGCCTACGAAGCATAGTGAGTTGTTACTATTATCTTAAAAAGTAATAATAAGCAGGGTGTGGTAGTGAACTCCTTTAATCCTAGCACTGGGAAGACAGAGGCAGGTGGCTCTCTTGTGAGTTTAAGGACAGCCTTGCTTATATAGTAAGTTCCAAGACAGCCATAGGGAGATCTGTAAAAAAACAAAAACAAAAAACTTGCTTTCATATCTGTATGTGTAAGGTATATATAGAATATGAAAGTGAAATTTTGTTTAGGTTCCAGTCTCATCTTCCAGATATCTCATATATATGTGACTATTCCAAAATCCAAAAGCATCCCCAAATCCGAAACACATCTGCATTCCAGGTATTTTGGATAAAGTAAACTCAACTTGCATAGTATTTTTTAAATCACTGAAAGATAGAGGTGAAAATGTCCAAATAGAGGTGCCCTGTGAATGACTGCCACAGAAAAGAGCTGGACTAAGAAGTAAAAAGCCATTTCCAGGAGTGACCACAGACAAATCTGCCTGCCAGGAGGTAACAGGAAGTCTAAAAGCTACAGAGGTGGGAAAGGCAATCCAGAGAAAAGAAGAAAGCAGTTTGCTAACCCAGGCTCTCTGGATGGGGTTGGTGAGTCTACACAGAGGGAGAAGGACGGGGCGGGGATGTACAAGTAATCCCACTTAGCAGTTGACTGGCATGCCTGAAGGCCGAATTCCACTGTGCTCACTTTAAATACAGCCACTCGGTTCTGATGAAAAAACACACGCGGGCTGTAGCTGCATCAACAACACTGACAGGTACCATCCTGCCTTTGTGGCCCAGAATCTGGCCCTTGGATGCCACCAGAAGTCTTGGGCCTGCCAACAAAACAGAGCAGAGGACAGCCCCTAGGTTTTCTACAGCTCTAGGACCACTAGCCTCCAGAGGCCTGAGCCTGCACCTCATCTATATCTGCCCTGTAGTAAGCATGATTCCCCAACTCACAGCCTAGGGATTTCTGGTTCAAAAAGTTCTGGCATTACATATGGCTCTCTGTTGGAGATGAGAAAGATCCCAGCCAAGTCTTGCAGCTCCAAGAACAAAGATGTAATCCGGGTTCCAAACCCTGATACTGCTCTTTACTCTGCCCTTGGGACCTAGAGATTTCATCCCTAGACCACTGCCTTGAGACTGTGGCTATTAGCATGAAAATGAAAACCCGGCACAACCACCAGCTGTCCCTTGGGACAAGGGGAAGGTTCTGTCTGTGTCCTGCCTCTCTATACCTGTGGTTGAGTTACTAGAAGACTTAGTATACTCTTGCTCATCCTGTGGGACCTGGGGAAGGTCTTCTCCATACCACAGCCTTGGACAATAGCTGCTTAGGTGCCCACAGCCCTGACATCACCTGATCTTGTCTGAGTTAGGTCCTGCAGCTCCAGGAAAGGATGACCAGTGCCCAGAACACTGATTACCCATAATCACCCTAGAGGTCCCAGGAGAAGTCCTCCCATGGCTCTAGAACTCTAGCACCAAAGGCCCAGGTAGTCCGCACAGAAGGAAGTCTGGCTGGAGGACTGTGGCTCCTGGTGCCATAAGACTTGCTGCCCTCTGTGCCTAGCTGCTCCTTTGTGAGCCAGCCTTCATTTCCACCCCATGGCACTTCTGTCTGTCAGCCTCACTCTCTTTTTACTGTGTCACACAAGACCAATATATGAAAGTTTATTTCTATGCATACTACATATAGAAAATAAGCCACAGAATATACCATTCAACACTAGCATACATACCTTCAATACCTACAAGTTAAGGAAAAGATAGTCAAGACCTCAGTACTATTATAAAACACTACAAAGAAGAGCCAGGAGACAGAAGCCATCAGAAAACATGATCCAAGCTGAAGATGCTGTTTTCCAGACTACAACACACTTTTATTTTAACTAAAAACTTCCTTTAGCCTCTAAAGGTTACAGATGTAGCTGTCACTCATACACAGCCTGGAGTAGTGTGTTTAGTCAGATTCCCTCCCTTCTGCCGTTCCTGTTTCTCTGCCTGCTTTCTCACCCTGTACACCAATACGAAATGTGTACAGAAGTGAAATCTCAACAGCGCCATGGTCTCATTTTCTCCCTTTGAAATCTAGTACAATGGAAATCACTTTGCTAAAACCAGAAAATGGTTTGCTAAAAATACACAAACTTTTTAGTGTCTGCAAGCCTGCTTTCACTACCCAAATCTATGCTTTAAAGTTAAAGCTTTGTATAGAATAACCACACAGCATAGAGCATATACAGAGAATGTGTAGATTACAAGAAAAAATGACTAAGGACACTCACTATTTGGAATTGCATGCTGAAGAAATGTACTCAGCATAGCCTAGGTTTTTGTTGTTTGTTTTCCTTGTGTATGATGTACGTAAGTATCACTAAGTCATGAAATGCTTAAGTCATTCATATTCACATTGTTTAGAAGTATAGAAAACGTTGGAAATGTCTAAAAACCAAACCCTAACAATTTTGTTAAGTTATAATTTTGTCATTCTTGATACAACATATCAATTACTTTAAGAAAATACAAGGACATTTTAATATTTTAGATGAAATAAAAGCCTGTGCTTGAAGACTTGAGCTTTAATCTGGGATTTCCAAACACTGGTTTGGTTGTATAGCCTTTTAAAAGCCTTTGGGCACAAAAACAGGTAAAATGTGGTTTTAGTTATTGGCATGTCTGTGCAACAAAGCATTTGGGAAGTGTGATTGACAGGCCAGGAGTGTGTATAAGGGGAAAACCTATGCTTGTGTCTGCTTCAGTGACTTTATTAGCCACACCCTACTTGTAAATTATAAGCTGTCATTCAGAGTAGCATAGTGATGTTTAAAACAAGTCAGGTTATAATACCCATACTTCTTTTGCCTTAATGCCTAGAGGTAAATTCAGAAAATGTTCTTAATGTTTTGACTCATAAAAGCACCCATCTGGAAAAAAAATGCAGCAAGCCCTTATAGTACAGAGCAATGCAAAGAGGGGTCTATGAGACTTTCATATGTATGGACCTATGTGCATATGTATATTGCAGAGTTGAGCACCACAATAGGTAACTCAGCCTCCAATATGATTTAGATCAGATATTCAACAGCTATTTTAGATGAAGATAAAGAAGATAATTCACTAACTTTTGTGGCAGATTTTAAATCATTATTTTAAAACATACACTTAATTAAAATTATATTAATACAAAAAAATCAAAGGAGACCTTTGTTATTTTATAAAGAATTACTGAACAATTTGTATTTTAAAGCAGGCAATGAGAAATAACCAGTTATTTTCATGAATGTAGAAACAAATATATTCATGTCACACTTGGACAGAAACTATACAACTTCTTCCTTAGTTTGATCTTTTTCTTTTTTTAAGGCCCATTAGCATATATTGCAACTTCCTTCATTTAAAAAATATATATAAGATTGTAAAAATTCAAACTGCACAGATACAATATAGTCAATCAAAATACTCCATCACCCTCTCCTCTTTCCATGAACAAAAACCATACTTGCAACAGAGTATTTTCTAGATTTCAATAAAGTAGTAGTTTAGATATTAAAGGTTTTAGCCCTACTATACGTGAATGAATTGCTCAGTCCTCACTTTCAGTAGAGCGTTCTGCATGGACACTTGGTACTTGCACTTGTTCGTAGTACCACTTCTGATTTTTAATTTTAGAAGGAAATGTTCACTGAGGCTCCTTAAGGAACACAGCGTAGTCTTACCTATTTTGTAGGTTTAATCATGAGTTTCTGGGGGGTTATTTTCGAGGTGGACCAAACCATGAAACTGTCTTGAGAAAAGTCTTCATCTGACAAATAAGAAAAGACAAACACCTGTAAGTTGATGTTTGAAGCTCAAACTAGTTTTGAAGTAACACGAAAGGGAAAGCTAGTGGTTCAAATTTCAATCACTTTTCATCTAAACCCATCAATGTGTGCACTGGTCCATTAATTATGTGGTCCAGCACAAAATGATATGTTAGTCTTCCCTTTTACTCCAAGGTGACAGCTGTGAGATTTAGTTCAAGAGAAAGACAGCTATTTCAAATAGTTTCTTGTTAGTCTGAAGAATTTACCTGTTAGAAATGAAAATGAAAAATCTGACTAATTGAGGAACAAACCAATCATTTCTTTATTAGAACTAAAATAAAACTGGGGAAGATTTAGAAGCTCTGATTGCCATGGACCAACCTATTCAGGGTGAAGGAAGTACTGAAGACTCCGCAGTTTGTTAACGTTGGTGTAATGCTCCGAGTGTGCCGGTGTACGCCTTCTGCCTTCTCTTTGCCTGTGCTCGTGTGCTCAGTGTGTATGTGTAAACGGAAGCATCAAGGCCCAGTCTCATGAAAGCTCTGTGGACATAAATGTTAGCACCAACTCCATGTAATGTTGACACGTCACTAAGTAGTCTACTTTTCTATATTTGTTCTTAGCTCACAAGTTACGAGAAACAGCCAGCAAGCTGGATCTGGCATAAACACAGTTTGACAATCTCCGTTCTTATACATTTTTGTTTTTTTCTGTTTTATTTATCTGTGCTTCATAGGAAAAATGTTACTAAGATACTGACTTTTTTATTTTTTACACATTTGTTTAAAGCATTTTGTAGGTTCAAAACTGCTACTCATTGCTAGGAATGAGTGGAAGTTATACCATGAAAATACTGCTTACGTGAACCCAACCCAATGCCCTTGTCCCACAATATTTTATAGCAGTCCTCATAGAAAATATTTGCTTTCAGTATTAAATATTTGGTTCCATTTACCCTATCTAAACTTTTCTTATTACATGAACATGGCACTCATACCATAATCCTAGCACCTTAGAGGTGTCAGCAGGATCCCTTCAAGGTCAAGGCCAAAGTGGGCTCATCAGACTCCATCTCAAGAAAACCAAACACTCCCACACTTTACCTTTGCAAATACATTTTCAGAAAAAAAAAATATTTGACCACTTTTTTGTTGTATTTTTATTTACTTATTTATTTTTTTATTGAAACAGTCTCTTGTTGGCAGCCCAGGCTAATCTGGAACTTTTGATCTTCTATTCTCAGCTTCTCAAACTCAAATCCCAGACTTTCATCACTATGCCCAGCTACATTCATCCATTTTCTAAATATTCTTTGAGTATACAGTATAATGAATTGTGATCACATCTCTTCCCCATTTCCCACCTCCAGTTCCCCTGACCCCTGAACCTTCACAGCATCTTTATGTCTCTTTCTCTTTACTCTCATTGTGTCCAGTAGTGTGGTTCATATGTGCATGGTATCGATCAAGCCATCCACTGTAGCACATAATCCCAAAGAAAAATGACTGTCCATCCCTCAGCTGCCATCAATTGCCAGTGGTTCCTGAGCTAAGGAGGGGGCCTTGTGAGCCCTCCTCCACCCTTGATGGAATTCTGACTGGTTTGATCTTGTACAAGTCCTATGTAGGTAACCACAGCTTCTGTTCATGAGTGTAATCCATGTCATATTCCAAGACGCCATTTCACATCCCTCCTCCACATCCCCCAACTCTTCATTCCTTCTGCCCCATCTTCTGTGATATTCTCTGAGCCCTGGGATGGGGTGGGTATTGATACACCTGTACCATCTGGGGCTGAACACTCAAAATCAGTCTAATCAGTTATGAGTTATAACTATTTATGACCAGTTATGAGTCTGTGCATTAACCATTGCCCACTGTAAAAAGAGGCTTCTTGGACTAGTGTTGAGAGCAGCCCAAATCTAAAAGAATAAATATTAATATTTAAAAGGCAGTTTGACAACGTGATCATATGAGACATGAATTTCCTCCCATGGAACAGACCTCAAATCCAATGAGTGGGGAAAGAAAATTTGGGGGGAGGATCTGTGGGATCCACTGGAGAAAGGGGGCAGAGATGAAGGGGAGGCTGCAGCAGGTAATCTGCTGCAGAGCTGGGGATGAGGCTGGGGGATTGGATTTGGGAGAATGACAGGGTGAGGTGAAGATCTGCATTCAGCCTCGCAGCTTCCCTGGCTGGAGTGGCCTGCAGGTTCCCAGAGTCTGTTCATCTTCTCGGAAACCAGCTCTGTCACCATCCTCTATATTATTTTCTTTGTTTCTATTTCATTTCTGCCCTGATGATCATTCCTTGTTGTCTACTGGATTTGGTTCTTGTTTTTCCAAATTTTTGAATTGTATTAGGTCATTTATTTGTGTTC
The DNA here is from genome assembly GCF_949786415.1 of Peromyscus eremicus. Taxonomy (NCBI): domain Eukaryota; kingdom Metazoa; phylum Chordata; class Mammalia; order Rodentia; family Cricetidae; genus Peromyscus; species Peromyscus eremicus. Next base: position 9,669,908 of record NC_081426.1, on the reverse strand, counting down.
TTTTTAATTTTTTAATGTAAGCATATATATATATATATACATATATTTACTTTTTCTGTTTTATTTATCTGTGCTTAATAGGAAAAATGCTACTAAGGTACTGGTTTTTTATTTTTTAAATGTTTGTTTAAAGCATTTTGTAGTTTCAAAAGTTGTGTGTGTGTGTGTGTGTGTGTGTGTGTGTGTGTGTCTCCCTCTTAGAGCTGTTTTCAATGTGTCTGAGTTTGTTGTATTCCATTTTCATTTCTGCTTAATCCAAAAGTGTTTTCTTTCTTAACTTCTTCTTTGACCCCTTCCTTATGTGGTAGCGAGTTGTTTAATCTCCATGAGTTTATAGACTTACTAGAAATATTTTTGCCATCAATCTTTAAGTTTTACTGCATTATTCTCAGATAGGATACATGGACTTATTTCAGTTTTTCTTAATTTGTTCAGCTGTGTCTTGTGTCATAAGATGTGGTCTATTTTAGAGACGCTTCATGAGCTGTTGAGTAGGATGTATATTCTTTGGTGATTGTGTGGAATATTCTGTGGGTATCTATTAAGTTCATTTGGTGCATGATGTTTTTCAATTGTTTCTCTGTTCAATTTTTGTCCAGATGACCTGCTATTTGAAGAAAGTAGATTCTTGAAATCATCTATTGCATTAGTCATGGTTCTCTAAAGAAACAGCTGATCAAATGAGTGTGTGAGAGGGGGTGTGGGGAGACACAGTGAGAGATTAGAGTACTTCACAGGCTGTTTCCAGGTGGTCCAATAATGGCTGTCTCTCAGAGGAAATGCCAAGAATCGGTAGTTGTTCAGCCCAGAAGACTGAATGTCTCAGCAGTTGACAGAGTCCCAGAGGATTCCTAGGGAGTTGCTGGTCATCAGTTTGTGCTGGAATCCCAAAGGAGTGAATACCTGAGCACAGGATAGATGGACTTGCCAGTAAGAGAGAGGATAAGTGGGCTTAAAGCAAAAGTTTCATTTTTCCCTGTCCCTCTCTGTGATCTGCTACTAAAAGTGTGGCCCAGATTTAGGATGAGTTTTTCTCACCCCATATGATCCAATCAAGAAAATCCCTTGAATGGGTATGGTGGCACACACATTTAATCCCAGCATGTGGAAGGCAGGGGAAGGAGAATCTCTGTCTGTGAGTTCAAGTCTGCATAGTAAGTTCCAGGACATATCAAAGAAGAGAGAGAGAGAGAGAGAGAGAGAGAGAGAGAGAGAGAGAGAGAGAGAGAGAGAGAGAGAGAGAGAGAGAGAGAGAGAAGAGAGAGAGAAAGAGAGAGAGAAGAGAGAGACAGGGAGGGAGGGAGGGAGGGAGGGAGGGAGGGAGGGAGGAAGGAAAAAAAAGAAAGAGAAAGAAAATCCCTCACTGGTATACCCAACTGTGTTTGGGTTTTAGTTGATTCCAGATATAATCAAGTTCACAATCAAAATTAGCCATTATACCTAGTAGTAATGGGTTGGTGTTAGTATGTCTTTAATTCTAGTAGTACACTTTAATGAAACTGTATGAACCAGACTTTGGTACGTGTATGTTTAGGATTGTAGTATTTCTTGGTCAATTATTCCCTTGATTTCAATGAAGTGATTAGTTTTAATTTGAATTCTCTTTCATCAAATATTATGATAATACGCCAGAAAGCTTCCTAGTCTCATTTGATTGGAGTACTTTTTCCATCCTTTTACTTTAAGGAGGTGCCTATCTTTAAAGTTAAGATGAATTTCTTGTAGACAACAGAAAGATGGATTTTTTTTTCCTTAGTCCGCTCAGCCAGCTGTCTTTGTTTGGATTGTTAAGGCCCTTAATATTTAAAGTTATTATTTAAAGGTATGTATTGATTGCAGCCATTTCATTGTTTTTCTATTTCATTGTTTTTCTATTTCATTGTTTATTTTGTTCTTTTTGTGTTCTTAGTCATGCTTGTGTCTCAGTAATTATACCTTCACTTGTTTCTGTTCCACTGTCCTGGGCTATGCTTGTCCCTCCCTTCAGTCTGAAGTATTGCTTCCAGTATTCTCTCTAGGATTGGTTTGCTGGATAGGAATTCTTTTAGCCTGTTTGTATAATGGAGAGATTTTCTTTTCATTCAACTATGGCAGCTAGTTTATTTTGGGTACAGTAGTCTAGATTGGCATCCATAGTCTCTTAGAACTTAGAATGCATTGCTCTAGGCCTGTGGCACAACCCTTTTGGGGGTTGAATGACCCTTTTACAGGGATCACATATCAGATGTCCTGCATATCAGATATTACATTATGATTCATGACAGTAGCAAAATTAGTTATGAAGTAGCAGCAAACATAATTTTATGGCTGGGGTCACCACACCATGAGGAGCTGTATTAAAGGGTTGCAGCATTAGCAAGGTTGAGAACCACTGGTCTAGACTCTTCTAGCTTTCAAAGCTTCCATTGAGAAACCAGTCTTACTCTGATAGGATTTCCTTTATATGTGACCTTTGTTTTTTCTATTGAGGTTTCAATGCTCTTTCTTTGTTCTGTATATTTAGTGCTTTAACTGATATGCTGTGGGGAGTTTCTTTTCTTTTCACCTGTTGTTCTATGTGCTTCTTGTATATATATGGGTGTGTGTTTTCTTAGTTTGGAGAAATTTTTTTTTATAATCTTATAGAAAATCTGGTCTATGCCACTGACCCTGGATTCTTCTCCTTCACTTATGCCTATAATCCAAAGATTTGGTCTTTTCATGATTTCCCAGAGGTTCTGCATGTACCTTCCCTGTGTTTTTATTTTTTTCACTATTCTTTGCTTGTGTAGCCTAATTACTTTATCTTCAAGATCTGATATTCAGTCTTCTACTTAATCCATTCAACTTGTACAACTTTTTCCTGAGTTTTCTAATAGGGTTGTTGAGTTTTTCAATTCCATCTTGACTTCAACTTGAATTCTCTTCAAAGTTTCTCTTTATTGAATTCAATTTTCAAACCCTAGATTTCCTTCATTTTATTCAGCCTTATATTTGTGTTGTGAGCATAACTTGGGTGTTTTTTGTCTTTAAGGTCATTCTTTTTATTTAGCTTTTTTTTATCTTCTTTAATCTTGAATTCTTTGATAAAGTTTATGGCTGTTCTTTTAAGGTCTGTTTTTAGGGTATCTAGGGAATCCCCATTATAGAATATTTCTATAGTACTAATGAGTCTGTATTTGTTTCTTGAATTGACTTCTTTATTTCATTTGGCTCTGTGTTTTTGTTCTTTTAGAGTATATTCATGGCTTCCTTACATTGTTTGAATATAGTTATAACCTTATTTTATATTCTTTTCTGGAAGGTTCTCCCAAGTTGTTCTCACTGGGAGCCATTACTATGGAATTAGTAATTTTGGAGCAGACATGTTGTTTTGATTTGTATGTGTATATGTGTTGTTTTTGTTTCTGTGTTTGGACTTGTACATCTGGAGTTTTCTAGTTGAGCTTCTCTTTATTTCCTTTCCTTTCCTTTAGTTCTAGTCAATTTTCTTACAGTAGAGACATTTGCAGTATAATAGAGAGGAATACATTATAGTAGGGTGGAGTTGCAGTTTTCTTCTGAGGGACTGGTATTCAGGGCTACAGGCTCTGTCCTCTTTCTCTGAGGGTGAGCTACTGTCTGAAATAACAGTCACTATCCAAGGGTCAACACACCCCTATAATCAGCCTTTCCTTTGGGCCACCAACTTGGTCAATAGCTTAGGCTTGTTTCTAGCTAGCTCTTATATCTTAAATTAACCCATTTCTATTAATTTACTTTTTGCCTCATGGCTTTATTACCTCATCTCTGTAGTGGCCATTCTGCTTGCTCTGGGTCTCCTGGTGTCTCCACCTTCTTCTTCCCAGCATCCTCTCTTCTCAGAAATCCTGCCTACATATTGACTGTTCAGCTTTTTATTAAACCAATCAGAGTAACACATCTTCACAGTGTACAAAAAGATTATTCTACAATATCCCCCTTTTTGTCTAAATAAAAAGGAAAGGTTTTAACTCTAACATAGTAAAACTATATATAGTAAGAACAATTATCAGGTAAGAATTATATTCACAATGTCCAGTACATTTGTATTTGGCATTTTTGTAGAAAATATTCTATTATTTATCTTTTCTTGATGAATTTAAAGTTTTATACCTAAACTATTTTCTATTGTAACTTGTATTACCATCTTAAAACAATCTTTTTAGACCTCAAAACATTTTTAGATAAACAATTTAAGCATTTATGTCTCTCAACCTTATAAGCTTTACATCTCTTATGTAAATTTCATTTCTGAATTTGGTATCAAGGAAAACTGTAAAACTATAAGTATCTAGTCTTCAGTCTCCATCAGAGATCCGAGAAGGATAAATAAAGTATTACTTGAATAAACAGGAAATGCAAAGCAAACAATTTCTAAAAAATATAGAAATGACAGAAACAACTGGCTAACCTAGACAGTCACCAAAAATTCCTCTATAATGTTGGGGCATCCATCTTCACCTATAGGCCTAGAATATCTGACAGACATTTCTGTGAAGCAGGATTTTTGAAGGACTGTCCCCGCCCCCCCCCTTGTCTTGGCAAAGTTTGGCATTCGCTTTCTTATGTGTCCTGCTTGTCCAATTTGGACAGCATACTGTTAGCAGTCAAAGAAAGGGCACTTTCTTGCCCAGTGACTAACTTTTGCCACAAAGAAAGCAAACTCCATATGGAGGTTCTTAGATGCTCATCATCTAAGATTGGTGCTGTCAGGAGCAGACGTATTTCACTGTTATGAAAAACTTTATGTTATTATAACATTTTAAATCTCATATGCTGTGGGTTTCTGAAGTGTTTGAAGACCACCTATCTAAAATATATCTCTGTTTGACCTTGAAAACATGACTATAAGTTTGATTGTTATAGGTGACTAAATATTAATCTGCATTTGTTTATTCTAAATAGTTTGTAATGATAACTTTCAAGGACTAGAAATTTATATTACATTATTAAATGAACTGCATAGGTACAATACCTTAAACAAGAGCACATTTGTACAGTATGTCCTAACAAAAATAACCTTAAATTTGCATCAATATACAAAAATCCATACCAATGTAAAATATTTGAGGCTAGTGGTTGTTCAAAAGTAGACTCAACAATCTACCCTTTAATCCATCATTTTAATACTATACCTCACTTTTTCCCTTCAGAAATAGTTTTTCTATTTCTGAAAGAAGGGGAAAAAAATCTAATCTAATCTCCTTTGTTTATCTTTTTCCCTGACCATGACCAACCCTGCTAAATGATGACAAACATCCATAACCCACCCAATGACCAAAAACCACCCACCCTACCTCTTGGGAATATGGGTGTTGTGTTTTCTAGACTGCTTTCTGTTGTCTAGGGGTGATAACATCTTTAGGGGACCCTAGGAAAATTAAGATAATGGTCAAGTCCTGGTTGGAGCTAGCTAATATCCAGTCTGGGTGTGATAATGCAAGGCTTCTCTGAAGTCCTGGCTGGAATAGTCTGTGAGGCTGGACCATCTGAGCAAGCAGCCTTGAAGCTGTTCTGGATGCAGAACTCTGAGGAAACTGCAGCAGAGGCACTCTGAGAAGCTGGATCATCTGGGCCACCTATTTCTATTGGTGTCTGTTCCCCTTGCTCTGAAAACACACAAACTTTTAAAGGTAACATACATATCTGCATTAACACAAGTATGCACTGTGTGGTGTGCACAAGTCAGTTAAAGATGATTTTTGTTGTTGTTGTTCTAAGTTTGAGCAAGTAAAAGGCATCTGTCAACTTTATAAGTCCATTTGGACTGTATAACCAAACTCATACAAATCTCTATCCATGTCATATGAAAGGATGACATGTAATAATAAGCATTAGGACTCTGTAACAAACAACATTTATCATGTCTCATCTCGTCTCTGAGCTGTTCCCATGCAGAGGGATCAGCTTACACATCACCTGTCCTGGAGTCATTCTTGGCTTCCTCCTCCATGTTATAACCAAAATACTCAGGTCTCCACCAGTCAAATCTGATCTCTATTAACCTGGAATAAATCCACAGCCTTTTGTTTCCTGTGGAAACAAACGTATAACATCTTCCTCAACATAATTTTTTTTAACTTCCATTTTAAAGTTAAGGCATCCCTAAAGTATATAGGTTGGTTTAATTCAGCAATCCCTTTCACAATCCAATGTCTCTCAGCAGCTGTTGTCTATTCAATAGCATTCAAAATAAGCAAAGCACCATGTAAGGTCTAAACTCCCTGTGTTATAATATTTCCCATCCTTACATGGCTTATTATTTTTTTTTTTGCTTTAAAGACTTCACTTTTTTATTTTTGAACTATTTTTTATGGCTGTCTATATCCTTTTCCTTTTTTTTTCTTAAGCCTATGTACATTGTTAAACACAATATAACCTGTTTAGAGGTTTTTCCATCTGAACCTGAGATATAGAAATGTAGAATATAGATATGATAGGATAAAAGGGTAGATTATTGAATATACTTTTAAAGAGCAACACCTTGTTTAAAATGTTTTACATTGCTGTGGATTTTAGTTTATTGATACAAATTTAAAGTTAATTTTGTTATACTATATGTATATTTCTACTCTTGCTTAAGATATTATGTTTATGCAACTCATTTAAAATGGTAATATATAATTAAGACATACAGATTAATAGTCATCCATGATAATCAAACTTATAGTCATGTTAGTTAAGTTTTCTAGGTATACATAGATATATTTCAATTAGGTAGGTAATTTTTAAACACTTCGAAGACCTACAGAATATGGCATTTAAAATGTCTTAAAAACTTAGATTTTTCTGAACATTGAGACATTCCTGTTCCTGGCAGAACCAATCTACTTCAGAAAAGATGATGGGCATTGAAGAAACTCCATATGGATTTTGCTTTCTTTATGGCAAAAGTTAGCCATTTGGGCAAGAAACTGCTCTTGCCTGGACTGTTCAATAGTGTGTTGTATAAACGGGACATGCAGGACCCATAGGAAAATGACCACTAAATTTTGCCAAAACAAGACCAAATGGTCCTTCAAGTTCCTGCTTCACAGAGGAGACTGCCAGACATTCTACAGGACACAGAGAGAAGAGACTGTGTGGTGATATTGTGTTCTCCAAAATATTGTGCACCCTAATAAACTTATCTGGGGTCAGAGAACAGAACAGCCACTAGATACAGAGGCCAGAAAATGGTGGCACACACACCTTTAATCCTATCACTTGGGAGGCAGAGATCCATCCGGATCTCTGTGAGTTCAAGGCCACACTGGAAACAGCCAGGAATGGTGACTCACGCCTTTAATCCCAGGAAGTGATGGCAGAAAGATATATAAGGCATGAGGACCAGGAACTAGCGTGGTTAAGAATTTAGGCTTTTGAGTAGCAGTTCAGCTGAGATCCATTTGGATGAGGACACAGAGGCTTTCATTTTGAGGAAACAGGATCAGCTGAGGAATTTGTGAGGTGAGGAAGCTGTGGCTTGTTCTGCTTCTCTGATCTTCCAGTGTTCACCCCAATACCTGGCTCCAGGTTTGTTTTTATTAATAAGAACTTTTAAGATTCATGCTACATGACTGAGAGACTCCGGACCTATAGGCTGAAAACAGATGCCACAGTGTTATAGAGGAACTTTGGATGACTGTCCATGGGCCAGCTGTCTCTGTCATTCTAGGTTTTTGGAAGTTGCTTACAATTCATTTCCTGTTTACTTAGGTAATATAATATCCTTCTGAGGTCTTTAATGTAGTTGAAGACTAGATAGTTATCATTATAATTTTCCTTGGTTATGATAAAAGATAAGTTAGATATAAAACCTTAGACTTACGAATATAAGATAGATGATAGAATATTTTCTTTAATTTTGCAAAATACAAATAGACTACATATTGTAACTGTAATTCTTTCTTGATAACTGTTCTATTATTAATTTTACTATGTTAAAGTTAAAACCTTTCTTTTTGATTAGACAGAAATTGGGAAATGCTGTGAGATAATGCTCTTGTACACTAGTTTAATAAAATGCTGATTGGCCAGTAGCCAGGCAGGAAGTATAGGCAGGGCGAGCAAATGAGAAGAAGGCTGGGAAGAGGAAGGGAGAGTCAGGCGTCACCGGCCAGACACAGAGGAAGCAAGATAACATAACAGGACTGAGAAAAGGTACCAAGCCACTTGGCTAAACATAAGTAATAATTAAGGTTTAATTTAAGTGTAAGAGCTCGTCAGTAATAAGCCTGAGCTAATGGACAACCAGTTATAATTAATATATGCCTCTGTGTGTTTACTTGGGGGACACAAACAGGAGTGATTTGTCCTGACTACCAGCTGGCCGGGACACAGGAAAACTTCCAACTACAAACCTGCTTTGCTGTGTGTCTGTAACCTTTTCTGTCTGCATGAACAAAACATTAAACCTTTGCACAGCTTAGCTCATGGTGCGCTGGTGGCTCAAGCCTGCAGGCAATGGCCAGGGGGCACATCTCTGTACTGCAGCCTGCATAAGAGATTGTGGGACTAGGAAGCCATGTGTTTGCTCTGTTTTTGTTTGTTTAGAAACTTTTTTTCTAAGCTTTTTCAAGTCTTATGTAGAAATACATGGCGGGACATTTGGGGCCATTAGTAATTGGTCTTTCCTTTGGGCCACCTGCTCACAAAAAACAACAAGGAGACTTATTACTAATTATGAAAGCTCAGAGCCGGGCGGTGGTGGCACACGCCTTTAATCCCAGTGCTCCGGAGGCAGAGGCAGGCAGATCTCTGTGAGTTCGAGGCCAGTCTGGTCTACAGAGTTCCAGGAAAGGCTCCAAAGCTACACAGAGAAACCCTGTCTCAAAAAACCAACCAACCAAACAAACAAACAAACAAATAAAAAAAAACATGCAACACCAAGTATTGGGGCGGTGGTGGCACACACCTTTAATCCCAGCACTCTGGAGGCAGAGGCAGGCAGATCTCTGTGAGTTCGAGGCCAGCCTGGACTACAAAGTGAGTTCCAGGAAAGGCACAAAGCTACACAGAGAAACCCTGTCTCAAAAAAAAGAAAAATAAATAAATAAATAGATAGATAGATAAATAAATAGGGACAAAGCAAAATCCAATAGTGTATTGAATATAAGGCATGCAGGTAGACAGATAGCTACGGGGAAATACAGAAAGAAAGGACGAGATATTGATTCAGAAATGTTAAAAGTAAAAAAGAGTCTGTTTCAGACAGATGAGAAGATCTGGATTTGATACCTGGTAAGGCGGTGTCAGATCAATGAGAGACCCAATTATGTTAAAAGCTGCAGATTACAATGAAGACATACACTTGAAAACTTACAGTATATGCACAGAAAGAAAATTGGGTAAAGTCTACTAGAACCTTGGAATGAAGGGAACTTTTCTGAAATAGGATAGGAGGCAAATTCCACCATGTGGTTATACCCTCATCTCTGGAACCTGTGCATATGTAGTTACATGGCATAGTAGACCTTTCAAATTTAAGATACAAGAAATTATCTGCACTATCAAAATGGACCTAAAATAACCATTGATCCAGAGCCAGACATGGCTGTGTATAGAAGATGCAATAGAAAAGGAGTTGAAAGAAACTTGACCTGCTGTTGCTGAGGATGTCCACGTTAAAAGTGTGAAAAGGAATACAGCTGACTGGGGAGCAAAAAACATCTCTGGTGACAGCTAGCAAAGGAGAGGAAACCTCATTTCTGAAGCCCTAAGTTTTTTGTTTTTTTTGTTTTTTAACTTTAAAGTTTTTCAGGTAATGATCTGTTTTAATCCCCAATACTTCAGATGTTCCAGGTTGTAGAGCAAGACTGGACATAAGGTGCTAACTTGAAAGCAGATGACAGGCAGCTAGATGCTGTCATTCTCTGAGTTTCAAATATGGAATTGTAATAATGAGTATGTTTGTATGTGTTTATTCACAAATCTGCATAAATACCTTTCCCCCATTATCTTAGTTAGGGTTTCATTGCTGTGAAGAGACGCCATGACCAAAGCAACTCTTATAAAGGAAAACATCTAATTGTGGCTGACTTACAGTACAGAGGTTTAGTCCAATATCATCATGGCGGGACATTATGGCATGCAGGCAGACATGGTGCTGGAGAGGTAGCTGGGAGTTCTACATCTTGATCCACAGTCATCAGGAAGAGACTGAGCCACACTTCTTCCAACAAGGCCAGACCTCCTAAGAGTACCACCCACTCCCCATGGGCCTATGGGGGCCATTTTTATTTAAACCACCATACCCATCATATTAATGTTTTACAGGGTAAATTTCAAGGTAGAGACTTTGCAAATCAGAGCATGAATATTTTATTTTTATGAACAGTCAAATAAATGCCCTTTTAAAAATAGTGGTAGTCAATAATAAAATGCCATTTCTTAACACTGTCATCAACTATCTGAGAAGTTGAATGGCCTGCTTTGAAATCACAAGCAGAACCTAGAATTGCCCTCACTAGGTTACCAGTGTGTAACATGAATTGCTAAACGGTCTTATTAATAGAAAGTTGCTAGAGCATGAGACTCTTAATCTCAGGGTCATGGGTTCATGCCCAACGTTGGGTGTCATATATAACACGAATTGCTAAATGGTCTTATTAATAGAAAACCCGGAGCCAGATATTGGGGTGAAAGCTGAATGATCAGAGAAGCAGAGCAAGCTGGCCACAAGTTCTTACCTCTACAAAATCCTCAGTCTAAAGAGAGCAAGTTCCTATTTCCTTATGCCTTATATATGCCTTATATAACTTACGCCTTATATATGTGTCCTGCCATATTACTTCCTGGGATTAAAGATGTGTGTCACCACTGCCTGGTTCTGTTTCTCTCATGTAGCCCAGTATGGCCTTGAACTCACAGAGATCCAGATGGATCTCTGCCACCTGAGTGATAGGATTAAAGGTGTGAATGCCACCACTGCCTGACCTCTATGTCTAATTTAGTGGCTGGCTCTGTCCTCTGATCCCCAGGTAAGCTTTACCGGGGTACACAACATATCACCACACCAGTGATTATCATATTGCATGACTAAGCACAGTGTACTTAGGTGAAGAGGTAAAACTCTTCTGAGTTATGCAGATTCCCTAAATGAAGTTTCTGTTGATGGTACCTCAACAATAAGAGCCTTTAAAAAATCCTCAAATGGTTGGATAGGCAGCTCAGTGCCTCGCATGTTCAAGGCTCTGGGTTCAATCCCCAGAAAAAGAAAATCTTGAACTTAATAGACTATTATTAAGTCATTGAAACAAATCTTCATCTTTATATTCCTGGCCCTTTCATTTTCTACTTATAAAATTGCCATATATTTTATATAAATATAGAAATGAAACAATGATAACTAGTATCTTACCACTATTTTGTTTATTGTTTTGTTTTGGAGACAAGATCTGTTTGTCTAGTCCTCTCTCTCCTGGAACTCACTGTACTAGCCTGGCCTCAAACTCACAGAAGTCCACTTGCCTCTGCCTCCCAAGTGCTTCCCCTAGAGACACCATTGGAAATCAATAAATAGATTTAGCAACTCTGGATTTCCATTATATTTTCTGACCAGGACAAACAATAAGAAATGACATCTGATCTTGCTTATTAAATTTCTTTTCCCACGTGGTTTCTCTGGAATAGACTCCCCAAACACATGTTGCTGCTTGCCTTTCTGTCTGCCTGCCTGCCTCCTTCCCTCCTTTCTTCCTTCCCTCCTTCCTCCCTTCCTCCCTTCCCCTCTTCCTCCCTCCTACCCTCCTTCCCTTGGCATATGAAACCAAAATGTAACATCAATTAAAACATAGCCATGATAACAGAAAATAAAATTCTTATAAAGTACTTTAATCTCAATCCAGGCATGGTAGTACATGTCTATAATCCTGGCACTTGAGAGATGGGTAGGAGGATTGTAAGTTCAAGTCCAAACTGAGCTATGTAGTAGGTCACTGTCTATTAAAAACAGACAGGCAGATAGGCAGGCTTAGATATTAATATATTTATATGCTCGAAGAGTTAGTGATTATTTACTTCCTTTCCATTTAGGCCTATCAGCTTCTCAAGTATCTGAGGTGGTGGGGGAAACTCAATGTTAAAGACAAATTTTTGCTCATTAAAAACTGTTATAATACACAAGGCATGGTGGTACATGCCTATGAATCAAAACTCTGGGGAGATTGAAGCAGAAGAACCAGTTTATAGTTGTCCTTGGCTACATACTGCCTCAATTTTTTTTAAAACTCTCCCCCAAAGAAATATACATAGTTTGTTAAAAATAAGTAAACAAAGTTGAATATATGATGTCATTTTTGTACTGGAGGATGTGGCTTTCATGTAGACCACTGTGAAGTAGCTGAGGCCAGCACTACACAACATTACAAGGTTACCCTAAGAGACAGTTGCCATGCGTACCTCTCAGGAAGGCATCATACTTCCTTTTCCTCTTTCTTACTCTCTGAGCATCCTCATACTTCCTTCATCACCATCATCAACCTTAGTCTGACTTTTCCCAGTTCTAAATATATCTTCTTTATCAATAGCATGGAAAATACTATATTTGAGAAGTATTAAAAATAGGTGGGCACAGTGGTACACACCTATAAACAATGCCTGGGAAAACCCCCAGGATCAGAATACAGTGAGAGGGTTTGTGATGGTCAATACTGATTCATCTTCACAGATCTGGAGTTGCTTCTGAGACCGTGAGGAATCCTCTGGAGTTGGTCAGCTTCTGGCCGTGCCTGTTGGGGGAGTATCTTGACTAGGTTAGGGGAGGTGGGAAGGCTCACCCTGCAAGTGGTCATCACTGCCCCTAGGTTCTACAGGGAGAAGGCCAGCTGAGCACTAGCATTCATTGCTCTTGGGTCCCAGACTATGAGCAGCTGCTTCAAGCTCCTGCCCCCTTGATCCCTGCTATGATGGATGGTGGATGGGACCTTGACGTGTGAGCCAGAGCAAAGCCTTCCTTCCTTAGTCACTGTCATCAGACATTTAATCACAGCAACAGTAAAGAAACTAATGTGAGGATGAGAAGAGGAATAATAATGAATAATAATGCCAAAATATTTTTAAAGGTTTGGGATAATTCTAGCCTTTCCACAAAAATCCATTAATGAAATCGTGTAGGTTTTCTTCAAGCTCTTAGTAGATAATACTTAAAAATAACTACCAGAAGATTTTTCTTTCAGTATAATGTTCTTACCAATAAGTAAAAGTTATTCAATAAAGTGGGCAAGCTCGTATTATCCCAGGACTTAACAAGTACCTATTTTCTATGTAACTGTCAGGAGTTCTCTCTCTTTATGATGTTGAATGGTAAAGGTACATACCACTGCCAGCTTCATTTTCAGTAATTTTCAGTGACCAACATTGAATCCTATAAAAGTTTTAGAAAATACAAATCTTTGCCACATATATAAAATACTAAATCAGTAGGTTAAGGTATAAAATGACTTGTATTTCATTTTCCTAAGAGTCCTGGCTGAAGTTTTAGGATAGCACAGGACTCAACTGATCTCTTCATTCACTTACAACTATCTTTTAAGTACAAAATAACACATACCAAAAGGCTAACACTTCTTAAAAGATTATGTTTAGGGATTTCCTAAATTGTTTAAAAGATCACCATGAAGAATTCTTGTGAACAGTTCAGCCCTTACTGGGTCTGTGTCCTTTTAACTTGAGAATTTACAGTATGATTGCTCTGTAAACATCAGAATTTTCTAAATACTGTGCAGTGTATACACAGAACTGGTCATGGCTTATCTTGCACTTATCAGCTTGTTTATTTTTATTCCCCTGAAGCTGTATTTCTAACAAGAGCAGCTGCTACTTTGTAAATACTTTAATGGCTTCTGTTAGGTAGAGCTGTCAGTTTAACAGACAATGCTGTAAAAGATTTTCATTCTTGCTTGTGATTACACACCTTGAAATGTGTTTTACCCTGAAAATCCTCTGGAGACTGGGGACTGGGAAGGTATCTCCTTTGAAGGCACAGAGCCAACAGAATAGAAAGATTTAAGAATGGTGTATAAGATCAGGTCGGGGACAAATATACACCCACACTGAGTTCTCTTGAGTCAAACAGTTGTTGAAAGCACACACTTCATACCCAACATTTCAGGAACTGTTACTGTCTTGGAGAATGAGTCTTCTATGCAGCCCAAGCTAGCCTTGAACTCTGGATCCTTCTGCCTCTGCCTCCCAGTGCTGATATGCCAGATGTGTGCCACTACTCAAGGCCAATTTAGCACTTCTGGTGAACAGAGAGGAAAAGGCAGCTGAGAGATGAGTGACTGATCTAAAATGTCTGATAAGAGCAGGGATCACACACTAGTCTCCTGAGTTTTCCACCGTTGTCTTTCTATCCTGGGGGCATGTGTAAGATAGGGGAGAGTAAAACAGTAGAAAAGACAAACAAGCAGGGTTCAAGGACTTCATCAAGAATCAGAAAGTGTGTTAGGTTTTGTAGGTCACATAGACACAGTTTAAACTACTCAAGTTAACACTGTTGACATTGTATATTATAAACAAGGGTGGCTGTGCCCCAATAAGACTTCATTTAGACACTGAAATTTAAATTTCATTTGCTTTTCACATCTAAGAATGTATCATCTTTCTAATAGTTTGAAAATTTAAAGAAAAAAATACCAATTTCCATTGTTGGTAAATAACTGAAAATAACTTTTAAGTACTATAGAGTAAACATCTATAAACTGAATTTGGTGCATGAATTATAAGCTTAAGTATTTGTCCTAGGGAAAAAAGACTAAAACAAAATTCTAAATAATTCACAGTTTCTTTTATGTTTTTAATAGTGGATAGAGAATTCAATAATTCCACAGACATAGATTTAACAGATATATACTGACTATTCATACAACTAGAATACACGGTCTTGTCAAATGCCCCTGGAACATCCTCCAAGACTAACCAAATTAAAGCCATAAAACAAGTCTTCTTCTTTTTTTAACTTTGTTGTGCTCAGTATCAAAACCAGGGTTACAGGCATAGTAGGCAACTACTCTGCCACTGACATATCTCCAGTCCTTAAGTCAGCCTTTTAATAAAATATTTATTATATAAAGTATCTTCTGATCACAGTGCAATTAAACCAAAAATTGGTAGGAGGAGTAAAACTGGAAAACTCATATTTGAAAATAAAGCAATACACATATAATGAGCCAAAAAGGGAATCACAAAGAAAATTCTAAAATGTCTTGAGACAAGGGAAATACATGAATATATGATATACATCACAAAAAAAAGAAAATCTCAAATAAATAGCCTAGCTTTATATCTGAGGGAACCACTAAAAGAACAAATTAAACCAAAAGACCCAGAAGGAAATAAGATTAAAACAGAGAAAAAAATACAAAATAGAAAATGACCAAAAAAAAAAAGTCAATGACACTTAAGATGCAGCTTTCAAAAAAATGAACAACAAAATTGATAGACCACAACCACAAGAACAACCACCACCACCACAACAACCACAACCACAACAACCACAACCACAACAACCACCACCACCACCACAACAACAACAAAAACAACAGCCACAACTACAACTACAACAACAACAAAAACAAAACAGCTCTGCTAAGAATCAGAAATGCCTCCAGGTAATCCTACCCAGTACATCAGATGAGGGTGCTTATCCAGCATTACATCAGTGCATGCTGAGCTACTAAAACTGGATCTTAAATAGAACAGGTAGACAATTAGTAAGTGAACTGAATTAGTAACCAAAACCTCCAAACAAAGAAAAGCCCAAAACTTGTTGACATCACTGGAGAATTCTACCAAACATTTAAAGAGAAATTCCAAACATCCTCTTCAAGTCTTCCCAAAAATTGAGGAGGGACCTTCCCAGAACCATTTTTAAAAGGAAGCGTTGTTCTAACGCCAAAGTCATACAAGGCAAGGAAAACTGTTGACCAATGTATCTGATTAGTACTGATGAAAAAGTCCTTAACAAAATGCTAGCAACCCTAATTTGACAAAGCAACACAGTGATCAATCAGGACTTCTGTCTGGAAAGCTAGAATGGTTCAACAAATGAGAGTCAGGGTACTCTGTCACATTAACAGAGTGAGGGACAGAAGCTAAGGATCTTCTCAATACTAGCATGGCATGTGCAAAATTCAACCCCTTTCCATGATAGAAAACACTCAACAAAGCAGAGTAAAGGGAAAATACCTTAACATAAGAATGGCTACATATGACAGACTTACAATTTAAAGCAAACTGAGTGATGAAGACTGACAGCCTGAGCTGGCACAATGACTCAACAAGTAAAGGCTGTGTCACCAAGCCTGTCAACCTGACAGTTGTCCCCAGAGCCCACATGGTGGAAAAACTGACCTTCATGTATGCACAGTGGTACATGCACATCTATAATACAATAAATAAATACAATTTTGAAGCACTGAAAGCTGTTTCTATAGGACAAAGGAAAAACCAAGATGTCTGTTCTTTATGTTTATATTTAATGAGGTACTAGAATTCCCTAACCAGGTTAACTATGCCAAAAAGATGTAAAAGAAAAAAATCCAGGTCTGAAACAAGTAAATGACCTACTTGCTAATTACATGATCTTATTATATAAAGAAAACTCTTAAATTTTAAATTCCATTGAAAAAATTGTTAGAATAAGCAAATGCAATAAAGTGATAGGAGACAAATCAACATGTCATCATGTTCAAAGGGAGTGATCTAAAGGTGATAATGAAAACAGTTATATCCACAATAGTTGCTAAAAGAGGAAAATAACCTTACTGGGGAGGTGAAAGATGTGTTCCCTGAAAAACGCTGCTGAAAGAAAGTAGAGAACAGGTGTGACAGCCCACATGTCTTCCCAAAAGTTGGGAGACTGAAATGGGAAGGTTCGTTGAGTCCAGTGGTTCAAATCCAGCCTGTACAACATGTATAGACTCATGTCTCAAGAACAAAAAAGATAAAAACAGACATCTCATATTCATGAACTAGAAGACAAATATTGACCAATAGCAGTACCACTAAGGCAAATGGCTAGTCAGTGCAAGTCCTATCCAAGTGCAATGATGACTTTGCAGAACTACAAAGATGGGTCTTAATTTTTGTTTGCGTTTATTCATTTACATCTGTGTGCATGTGGCGTGGTGCACATGTAGAAGTCAGAGGACAAGTTGAAGAAGGAGGTTTCTCCCTCATTGTGTGGGCTCTGGGAACCAGACTTGGGTCTTCAGGCTCAGTGGCAAGCAACCTTACCTACTGAGCCATTTGATGGCCCCCTATTAAAAATTCATATGAAATCACAGAGGATACTGAATAGTCAAGGGAAACTTGACTATTGAAACAATGTCAGCTATGTTATACTTCTGGATTTCAAGGGTAGAGTAATCAAAACTGACACTAAACTAAAAGTGAACATATAGACCAATAGAACCCAAAATGGAATGGAGACCACAAACATAAACTTTCAGGTATGTGGTCAAATAATTTTCAACAAGGATGTTGGGACCACTAACGGAAAAGGCAGTGTCTTTTCAGTAAGTTTAGTTAGTGGTATCCAGAAAACCATATTCATATGCAAAACCGTAAGCTATACCATCACCTTATAGCATGTACAAAAGGTAACTCAGAATAATGAAAGATTTGAATGTAAGACCCAGAAGTACAAAACTCCTAGAAGAAAACAAGGAGTTGGGCCTCACTGTTGACAGTGTGACACAGCAGGAGCACAGTTGATGATGATGTAGACACTAAGAAGCAGACAGTGGATGATATGAATGGACAGAAAGGAAAAGCTAAGGTTAAACAAGGCTGCTGGGACTCACTTTCCTTCGCAAAGCCCAAGCTCGCTCACTGTGAACCAGAAAGGCCTAGGGCTTCCTCTATCCCACAGATGATAGTTGATGGCCCCACTACAGCCACAGTGGGAATCTGCAGCAGGAGAGAGAAAATGAGCCAAAATTTCCAAGGCCCTGACTTTTTTCAAGTACTTTAAAAATAAAAATATGTTTGTATTTTATTATTTATTGTATATCCTGATGGGAGTTTTTTTATTTTATTAATTTATTTTACATCCTGACCACATTTCCCTCCCTCCTCTCTTCCCAGTCCCTTCCCCCCCACCTCCCCTCTGCCTCCACCCTATTCACTCTTCCTCCATTTCTATTCAGAAAAGGACAAGCCTCCCATGGATATTGACAAAACATGGTGAGACTAAGCACCTCGACTTTGGGACCCTATTCCCCATACTACTTTTGTATTTTTTTATTTATGTTTTATATGTCTGCACATGTTGTTAGGGATCAGCAAGTTTTAATGGTGTCAAATGACCAAATATTTAAATATTTAATGAATGACCAAATATTTAAGAGCATTCTCTGTGACCATGTCCATTATAATCTTGAGGGGAGAAAGGATCTTTTTAAAAATGAATAGCCAAAAAGGAAAGCTACTACCAATAGAATACTGTCTGAAGCACTCCAGTAATAGTGTGTGTGTGTGTGTGTGTGTGTGTATGTTTATGCACGCTTGCTCACCTCTGCTATACGTAGTCGGTTCCCATGAGATGTACAAAAGGACCAAAGAGAATGATGGTGCAACCCTTTAATCTTAGAACCCAGGAGGCAGAGACAGGCAGACCTCTGAGTTTGGAGCCAGCCTGGTCTATATAATAAATTGGCTAGCCCAGGCCAGCCAGCCAGACCCTGTCTTTCTTTCTTTCTTTCTTTCTTTCTTTCTTTCTTTCTTTCTTTCTTTCTTTCTTTCTTTCTTTCTTTTTCAAGACAGGGTTTCTCTGTGTAGTTTTGGTGCCTGTCCTGGATCTAGCTCTGTAGACCAGGCTGGCCTTGAACTCACAGAGATCCGCCTTGCCCTGCCTCCTGAGTGCTTGGATTAAAGGCATGTACTACCACCACCTGGCCAGACCCTGTCTTTTTAAAAAGAAAAGAAAATAAAAAGGTTAAAGATTGCTGTGGAAGGCCAGCTCCCACCTTTTAAAGGGTTCCTATGAGGAGGAAAGAGGGATAAGAAACTTTTAGATAGAAAGATAGCAGAGAGGAGACAGACAGAAACACAGGATAGCTTCAGGAGGCCTAGGTAAAAATCCAATGGCCCCTTCTGTCTCTTCAAAGTGGCTTTTTTAAACAATGCCAAGGGGTGGGGCAAAACACCTCCCCCTTGCTAGATCAAAGCATACCACACAGCCAAGTGCAGACCCTTCCAAACACCTTGTAACCACGCCCATAAATCATTCCCTTGTGCAGCCCTGCTGGGTAAAGCAAGCTCAGATTCTCGGACCCTGAGTAAGTTCTTACTAGGAAACTTCTGTGGGTCTCTACAGCTCCCTCAGATAGACTGTGCCTGCCTTAGGTCATTCTTCTTCCCTAGTCAACCTTACCCACCCATGAGATACACTTTCCATCAAGCATACTCTGTCTTAGGTTAGACGACAGCAAGAAGAGCATTGTCCATCCCTGATTAACAGCCTCTGTCAGGGGGAAGTACAGAGCTTAACTTAGCTCTGACTCAGGTCCCTACTAAGAGCTTGCAAATAGTTGGAATATCAACAGCAATCCCTAGGGCTGCTGCACCCCCCCCCCCAGGAAAGGAGTAGAGAATGACCAATATGGAATATCCTTTTTTGAATGGGCCTAAGATGTTTATAGCAGCCTTAGCTGTGCCAAAACCTTTTTTTTTAATTCAATAAACTCTTGATGCAAATGCATCAAATAAATCAATAAACTCCTGATGCAATTGCATCAAACTTAAAGACTTCCTTAGCTTCACCAAACTATGGTTCATCAATATCAACAGGTTAACATCATTCTAGTATGAGTATTACTATACATATTTACAATTAGCATGAATATATTATACATATTTGCAATTCTTACAAACTTACATTCAAGAGCAAACTCTCTATAGGACTATTTTACAAACTTTAGCAAACCTCTAAAAGAGATCTCTTAACAGAACTATTTACATTGTCTTTCAACAAGACAGAAGGTATATGAATCATGAGTCACCACAGTTAAAATTGTAGGTGAACTCAAAATTTTCATTTCTGAAGTTTTTAAAAGCTCAGAATAGTCAGTTCTAATAACAGTCTTATAGTGCCCCTGAAAGTTTGAAATCAGAGCCTAATTCATCAGCACCTCTACAGTCTTTGTATCCAGCTCCCTCGACCTCAGGATTCAGTGAGTGCTGCTACCAGGGGGCTGCCACTCCCCCTGAGCCACCTTCCTTGCCAGCCATTCCGGAACTGGCAGAAATGGTCACCAGCTGGAGGGTGGTCCCTTTACCCAAATTCATTGCAGTTCCCCTGAATGCAACAATTCAAACGTTGCTGAAACTTCACTGCCAGCTACAGCAGCATTTTATGACAGTCTTTCTCGAGAACCTTACATCAGAGCAAAGGTGGTTGCCACTGTAACTGAGCTGCTACAGAACTCCTTTCAGAAGGCTCTCTGCTCAACCAGCAGACAGAAACTGCACAACTTTAGCTGCTAGCTCTGTTCAGGCTTTTACAATCCCAGTCCTGAGGCCTGAGCACTCTCAACTGCCTCTCACCCCAGGGGCTCAAGCTTCCTCATGCTGATACAAGCTATGGCTCTTAAGCAACCCCGGCTCTGGGAGGAAACCCAGCCACTACAAGCTGTGGTTTCACTTACACTGTATTATCCTGGGTGTCTGGCTGTTCAATTATGGGGAACATTTGAAATCCTTGCACCTCTTTCCCTCTGCTAGCTGCCTCCTGAATACTAACTTGAAGAGAAGGTGCAGCACTAGCAGCAAGGGTTGGCCATGATCTAGGAGGCTTTTGTGCCAGGGCAATTATGGGTGGCTTTCCCATTCTGGTAGACCCCCCCCAGGTGAGTCTAATTCTACCCCTACAGAAGGAAAAGAGACCTGGGAAGGAGAGACCTGAAGAGCTTCCAGTTTTTGAGAAAGAAATTACTAAGTTTTTCAAGCCCTTTAGTTCCTCCTTTGTCTCATCCTAAGACTTCTGTTCCTTAAACTTGGCTTCATGGCCAAGAGGGAACTGACCCTGACTGAGTGATGTTGTAAAAGTGTTCTCATCTAGCAGCTGGCAGAGTAGAGGGTTTTGTCTCTTCCGAGTCCACCTCAGGGAAAATTCCCCCCAGCTGCTCAAGGCTTAGCTCTAAACTGTTCCAAATTAACGCCCACAGGCCAAAAGCTTCCACAGGAATCTTTTCCAGCCCATATTCCTCATAATATTTTTGCATTTTGACTCCGATTGTCCCCCAGGAGTCTGTTCCAGAGTCCCATAATCAGGGAACTAAGGACACAGTTCCTCTATGAACTCCAAAAACCTCTGTTTGTACTTGTTGTGGTTCTACCTTAACTCCCCTGGTTTTCAAACTTTTTACAAGCAAATATTCAAACATCTGCTTGCTGTTTCTCTGCCCCATTTCGGCTTTTCTTTCTCAGACTGCTAAATCGGAAGTGGCTGCTTGTTCCTGGACACTGTTTTCAAGTTCCTGGACACTGTTTTCAAGTCTGGCACTAGGGAAATTCTCCTCTTACCCTAAGTTGCTTCCTACACTATATTCCTATACCTAAGCCCTATATTTTCCCCTAATTTAAGAGAGAGAGAGAGAGAGAGAGAGAAAGAGAGAAAGAGAGAGAGGAACCTAGACAGAGTGAGAGATACTTCCTGCAGGCTAATTTTTCTATATTTGCTCCTGAAGAATAAAATACCACCTAACTTTTTCATACAAAACCGGACATGTCCAACTGCTTCCACGAGGTTTTCCTGCTCTCACTTATCTATCTTCTGTACCCAAGTCCCTGTTCAGGTGCCATCTATGGGAGGTCAGCTCCCACCTTTTCCAGGGTTCCTATGAGGAGGAGAGAGGGATAAGAAACTTTTAGATAGAAAGATAGCAGAGAGGAGACAGACAGAAACACAGGATAGCTTCAGGAGGCCTAGATCAAAATCCAATGGCCCCTTCTGTCTCTTCAGAAGGGCTTTTTTAACAATGCCAATAGGCAGGACAAAAGACCCCCCCCTTGCTAGATCAAAGCATACTGCACAGCCAAGTGCCGACCCTTCCAAACATCTGGAAACCATGCCTGTGGTCAAATCATCCCCTTATGCAGCCCTGCTGGGTAAAGCAAGCTCAGATACTTAGACCCTGAGTAAGTTCTAACTAGAAAACCTCCGTGGGTCTCTACAGATTGCTTTATTTTTTTTAATTTTGGTCAGTTGCCTTTATTATTTTATTTAATGTTATTTTGTCTGATGTATAAAACAATATTATTAAAAAATAAACTGAAAATTTAATTTCCTGAATTGTTGTAGCAGTAACAAAGGACTGCCATAGAACTGCCAGTCCCACTGCCTGATACACATCTAAAAGAACTGGAATCAGGGCCATAAAGATGTGTTTGTGCCATCTAGCTCATAGCAACATTGCTCACAATCCCCACAGCAGACATTCAGAAACTGAATTTGTTGCAAAGGCCGTCACTACTCATTTGGGCCCAGGAGGTTACTGAAAGCAAGATGGGAGTACAGTGTCTTCTCTACTCTGTATCTGATTATCCCACGATGCTCTCTCAGGAGCACCTGCCTAGAAACTGGGGATACCCAGCCCTGTCATTCTGCTTCGAGGCTAAAGGAACAGTGATGAGGGTGACCGAAGCGCCTTACTGACAGATTTGCAGAGTTACACACCTGCACAATGTGACCTAAAGGTCTCCAGTCCTTGTCCTCAATCTGCAGTCACCTTGTGTTCTGGGAGGCAAAAGAGCCTTGCAGGACTGAACCTCTCCTATGTGAGAATTCTCTCTGATGGTGAGTCTCTACCTGGAGTAGGAATAACCATCTGAGAGCCGCCTTTCCCCTCACATAAGGACTTCAGACTACCGTGCTACATCAAGATTGAGACAATGGTCAACCAGACTATGCCTTGGCCCCAACTTAATTATACACATCTCTTGCCCTCTGTCCTCATTCTCACTCTGAGCAAACCAGCGCCTCGTGCCTATGCTCAGGTGAATGAGGTTGCTGGATCCCTCTGGTAGTCTTTCCAGTGTGCCACACTGATTAATCTTCTTTCTCTGCCTTCCTCTTTAAGTGGCATATCAGCACTCTCATACCTGGGTTTGCCTTAAAAGTCTAGGTGATAAAAGCAACCAAGTTTGCATAAATAGATGACCCAGTGGATGGAATGTTTTTCAGCCTTGAAAAGAAGAAATCCTCTCACAAAATATTACATGGGAAAATGGGAGGTGGAAGAACTTACACTTATTGAAGTAAGCCAGTCACAAAACTACAAATACTATATAAGATATCTAAATTTGATAACTTCATTGAAAGAATATAAAATGGTAGCTACTGGGCTGCAGAAGAAATAAAATGGATTGTTAATGGATATAGTTAGTTTTCCACAGTGTTAAACTTCTACAGATGAGCTATGCAAGGATGTGGTAGATATAATTAATACTACTGAGTGCACATTTAGAAGATTGTAAAATTTAAGCCATGTGTCTTTCTTGACACAATTTAAAAAGTTTAAACACAACACACCCTCCACATGAATACCATGGTCCTGGGAATGTTTTATTTTCTCACAAGGCTTATGTTTCTCATGATTAACCTACTTTTCATAGCCTCACTATGTTTCAACCTGCTAAACAACATCCTGTAAGGCATGAAGGTGTGTCTGCTCATCTTTACATGTCTGTGACATGGAAATATACCTCTTCCTGTGCATTTTAAAATTCTAATTGGAGACTGATGAGTATAGCTCAGTGGTAGAGCACTTCCCTAGCATGCACAAGACCCTGGTTTTGATTTCTGTCACCACAAAAAGTAAATAAAAATATAAAAATAGGGGCTTGCAAAATAGCATGGAGAGCAAAGTGCTTGCCACTGAGTCTAGGACCTAAGTTTGATCCTTGGGGCCTGATGGAAGGAGAGAATCAGTTCCCATGTCAACCTCCCTTCACATGCCTGCCACACTTGTTCATGCATGTGCATACACACACACACACACACACACACACACTCAAACACACACACACACACACACGTGTGTGTGCATGCACAGTTTTTAATTACTTTAAAATTTTAAAATAATACTTATCTAAAGAAAAAATTTTTTAAAGATGTCTGAGAGGCCTGGGGAGATGATTCAGCAATTAAGAGTATGTCCATGCTCTTGCAGAGGACTTGGGTTTGGTTCTTAGCACCCACATCAGTGGACTGGTAACTGCCTATAACTCCAGTTCTAGGGAATCTGATGCCTGGCAGCTTCATGCATGTGGCACACATAAACTCATGTAAGCCCATATACATACACATAAAATATCTAAAAAATGACTTTCCTTTTTAAGTTTATGTACTATATATTAGACCAATTCCTTATAATTGTCCAAAATGATAAAACAGCATGGCAATTGAGTAACATTAAGAAAAGAGCAAATGATGAATTGTGTTGACAAAAGCACTATGAATAGGCAAAGTATAAAAGAATTTTTGAACTTGATCTTGAGAAGAATCATGTTGGTGACCCTGGCTGAGGTAAGTAGAATGAAAGTACTCATAAGAGACAGGAACTGCCGGTCCCTCCCCCACCCCCCATACTATACAGTGGATAACAAAGGACAAACCTGAACTGGGCACATGAATTGTTAGTCACAAACTAGTTAGCAGAAACTGTATTTGCATTTTTCTCATATCTTACTCATTGTATATAAAACAGAACTCCTGGGGCCCTTGGATGGAAGAGACATGCTAAATGAAGCTTTTGCTGGCCCAGCTTTAACACCTGAAGGAGAAAACACATTTCCAGATCTTCCTTCCATTGGTTCCACACACAGGCATGCTGTTCATCAGAAAATACCAAATGGCCCTTCTAACAGGTAAAATATATTGAATTGAGAGTTTACTATATAAGGAAGTAGTTCACATTCAGCACTTCAAATACAATTGTGCATCTGGTTTCTGTATGTTGGTTTTGTATCCTGCCACTTTGCTGAAAGGACTTTATCAGATCCAAGAGTCTTATGGTGGATTCCATTGTATCATTTCTGTATCATGAAATCTACAAGTAGAGATAATTTGTCTGTTTTCTTATATCCCTTTTATTTATTTTTATTACTGCTATTTCCAAGACTCCAATCTCAATATTGACTAAGAGTAGAGAGAGTGAGAACCCTTGTCACATTCTAAGGTTATAGAGGAAATGGCCTCAATATTTTTTGTTCAGTATAATTTTGTCTATAGATTTAACATATACAGACTTCTTTCTATTAGATGTGTGTCTTCTATACCTAGTTTCTTCAGGACCTTCATGCAGGCATGTTGAACTGTCAGATACCTATCCTGAACCTACTGAGATGATTATGTAATTTGTTAACACAGCCCAGGAGGCTAGCTCCTGGAACTTACCCAGGGTAGCAAAAAGAATGCCTCAGAGTAGCGAGGGCTTAGGAAAAATTCTTATCTATCTGAAGGCTAGACTTCTATCTCAGGGGAAAAATAAAGAAACACACATGCTTTCTGATGGTAACTTTCTCTTTTACTTCATCTTGAAAACTCTCTTTCTCTCTGTCTCCGCATAGTTACATCTATTTACATACAGCTACATATCTCTCTTTACATACATACATCTCTCTTCTACACAGCCATACATCTCTATACATAGTTACATCTATTTTCACACAGTTACATTTTCCACACATTCTCCACACAGCCATATACTTCTATTTACAGTTATATCTCTTTTCTCTACACACAGCCCTCTCTGCACACATCTCTTTCATACAGCTCTCTCACCTACATAGCAGCAGCTCTCTCACACAGCTCTCTACTACTTCTCTACTCATCTTCTCTCCTCAGCTCTCTCTGTATGCCCAGCTACATCTCCCTGTCAGTACACACACATACACACTCACACACACACATATCAATAGCCAAACTCTGGACATTTATATGTTACATTTTCAGGGGCCAACCCATTCTCATAATACATGATAAATCACAGTTTCTCTCAGGCTAGGGAGGTGGTGCTGACTGGCCAGTGGGTTAACACTTGGCTGTGCACATATCTCTGAGTGGTCAGGATTCCCAGACAGAAAGTGACATTGAAATTCAGGACTTAAACAATAAACAGTTAGTTGGCTGAACCTTGAGGCTAGGAATATATGCAGAAAGCCAACCACTGAAAGGACCTGTACAGGGAGCCATGTCTCAGTGTTATCAGCCTGACTTTGATTTAACAGCCACTTGGGAACTTGTCCTTGTGTATTCTCTGCAGGGGTAGCTATTCTGTTTTGAATTTGTTCTGAAGTCTAAAATTAGCTATCTTTGTGACTGAGAATACTGTTACTTTCCTATGTCAGTTATGAAAATACCCCAGTATTATTTCTATTCATCAGAATTATACAGCTTAAGTAGAAATTATCTTCCTGACATTCCACAGCTATAAGTGCCCCCAATAGATGGAATAGATGCATGAGATAAACAGACAAGCAGTGAGAAAACACCCATAGCAGTTTTTAGGGAAGAAATGTAGTGACACATGAGAAATTACAGACAGAAGCAACCAGTTTCCAGAGCCAGTAACCCTATGGTCTTTGCCAAGTGGGGCTTCCCATCAGAGAGTTATTCATCTGGTAGGTTGAATACTAGTTGTCACCTGCACTCAGGGTGGTTGGTCCACAACCAAGTAAGACTTGATGACAGCTGTCTCATGCCAGCCTACATAGTCCCCCACTTGCACATGGTACCTTTGTCCAAACTTTTATTCTTTAATTAGCCTACAAAATCGTAGGGTTTTCTTTTAGCTCTTTGCGCATACTTAGTTCTGGTTGACCCTCCTCCCTTACATCCTCTATGTTTCTTTTCCCCACCTCTACTGAAGCATTCTATGTCCAGTTTTGACCCTTCTACTGTCCTATGAAATGTGCTCATCTCCCTCTGTTCTCATAAAGCCTCTCCCCGCTTCTTCTTGGTCCCTTTCTAGTTTCCTGATTTCTATACACATGTCTACATAAATCCACTCTATAAAAATTAAAATATAGGATCTGCATATAAGGATGGATGCTTGTTTTATATGAGCCAGAGTTACCTCACTTAATGTATTTTACTTGTATTAATTTTTCTGCAGTTTAATTTTTCTTTATGGTTTAACAAAATTGCATTGTGTTTGTCTCCCACATTTTCATTATTCATCAGCTGATGGCCATTTATGCTTGTTTCCCTTGCTACTATGAACAGAGCAGCAATAAAAAAAATGTATCTGTATGGTAGGGCAAAAAATACTGTGGATATATAACCAGGTATATCTGTCTCATGTGGTAGTTCTGTTTTTAATTTTTAAAGAAACCCCTCCAGTGATTTCCAGTGGTCACACCAGTCTCCCTCCCACCATCAGGGAGTAACTCCTTACATCTACCAGCATTTGATTTTGTTTTCACAATGATAGTTATTCCCTGGTGAGGTGAAATATCAAAGTAGTTTTGACTTGAATCTTCTTGCCACCTAAGGATGTTGAACACTTTCAAAAATATTTATTGATGATTGACATTTGTTCTTTATAGAACTTTGTTTATTAGCCCATTTAAAATTTTTCTATTTTCTCATTAAACTTGTTCTTTGACATATTTATACATGCTTAAAATGGATTCTAATTACTCTCATTTTCCACCTCTGTCAGCCTCCTATCTCCAGACAAATTACTTGGTTAGATTACAGAATAGTAGATTTACATATGGCTTTTCATATACCCTCTATGATAATTAACCGCCTCTTCTCTCTCCCCATACCTCTAGTCCCCTCCCTGCTTACTTTCCACTTCCAGTGTTCTCCCTCTCTACTTTCATTTTACCTAATATTGCCCCTCCCTTAGGAGATTCCTCCTTCCTTCCATTGCCCCTTTCTCATTTCCACAAGTCCATGTTAAACACACATAGCTAAATATTCAAAGCTCAGATGCACATGTGCGAGAGAACATAGGTTTTTCTTTGTGTCTGGGTCACCTTTTTCCAGCTTCATCCATTTGTAGTTGTTTTTGTATAAGGATCTAGTTTCATTCTTCTATATACAGATAACTAGTTTTCTTAACACCATTTATTAATGAGGCTGGTTTTATCCAGTGAATATTTTTGGCATCTTTATCAAAAATCACATGGCTGTGGGTATGTGAGCCTTATCTGGATCATCTTTTCTGTTCCTTGTCCCAGTACCCATGAACCATGCTGTTTGGCCTTTTGTTTATATGTACGTGAGTGGCTTGCTCATGTGTGTGGGTATGTGGATGTGTCTGTGGAAGCCAGTAGTCAGTCTCAGATGTCATCCTTGCAAGCCACCCGCCTTGTTTTGTTGAGATAGTATCTCTCAGTATGAGTCTCATTGATTAGGCTAGGCTGGCCAACCAACAATCTACATGGATCAGCTTGTCTCCACCTCTCCAGAGCTGGAACTACAAGCATACCTAGCTTTTCTACATGGTTCTGGGAACTGAACTCAGGACCTTATGCTTGCACAGAAAGAACTTTACCAATTAAGCTCTCTCTCCAGCCCCTGTACTGATTTTATAACACAACTCGAAATCAGACCTAATACCTCCAGCATTACTTTGACTGTCTAAGTCTTTTGCACTTCCAAATGAAATTTCAGATTTTTCTCCTATTTCTATGAAGAATGGTGTTAGATTTGTATTTGTTTATTTTTGTAAGACAGTCATTTTTACAATATTGATTCTTCCAGTCTATGAACGTGAGAGATCTTTTCATCTGCTAGTGTTCTTCAATTTCTCTCAAGTGTCTCAACACTTTCATTACAGAGGTTTTCATTCCCTTGATTAGGGTTATTCCAAGGTAGGGGGGAGAGAGAGAGAGAGAGAGAGAGAACTGTGAATTGGATTGTTTTCCTGATTGATTTCCTCTTCACCATGTTTGTTATGGTATATAGGAAGGCTCCTTCATTTTCTATGTCACTTTTGTGTTTTGTTTCTTTGTTGAAAGTGTTTATAGTCCAGGTCCTCCTGGATTTTTTAGTTCCTATTATTTTCTGTTCAATGTGACTTGATGTTTTTCTCCACTTACTTTGTTCTGTGTATTAGTATTTTAAATAGAATATGACATTGTGCGGTTCTTTTCTGATCTTGGCTGTTTGTGTTCTCAATGCTTTCTCTGTCTGGACTGGAATCTCCATAAGTCTGGGAAGTTTCTGCTATGATTTTTTTTTAAAGTTTTCTATGCCTTTAGAATGAAATTTTTCTTTATGTCCAAGAATCTTAGATTTGGTGTTTTCATGGTGTCTCAGGTATCTTGGAAGTAGCCATTGTCCTTCTTCCCTGATTCCATCTCCAAGCTCAATATTCTGCCCCTTCCCTGACCATTCCACTGGGAAGACTTATTTTAATTTTCTTGTATTTCACTTTGGTTTTTTGTTTCAGAATCCACACCCCTTCATCCCTTTACTGAATTCTCTCTCATGTCATGTATTGAGACTGTCTTATTTCATTCAGCTGTTGTGTCTTCTGAAAATTCTTTCAGAGGTTTGTGTCTTCTTTGATTTTCTTGAACTTATTTATACTCATTCTTTTGTGGTAGGTTTGTTTGTCTGTCTGGGATTTAATTCACTCACACTGTATCACTGTGGGTTAGTAACTTTGGAGGAGTTATGTTGCTCCGGGTTTTATGTTACTTATGTTTTCGCATCAGAACTAGCACATCTAGATTTAAGTGATTGCTTATATTTAATTTTTTTAGAAATACGTTTTCACTTACTTCTTTGAAATGAGACTTATTCTGTTCAAGGAGACATTTGCACTGCTCAGGAGAGACTAGGTTATGAAGGGCTGCTGTGTTGTTTTCTTCTGCTAGACTGTAGTGAGGGGCCAGGCTCTGCCCCCCATTATCCCCTTTCAGTTAGAATTGTCTGCAGCCCCAGTGCTATCAAAGGGTAGGCCCACAGTACAAGTAGAGTAACAGTGGAATAATGAATCAGCCACTTCTAAGTGCCAGTGTTTTAGGAAGGGGCACTTAGAGCAGCATGTGCCCTAGTATATTAGTTACTGTGGGGATGAGTGGAAAGGAAGAACAACTCAGGTAAGATGTGGTCAGTATTGGGTTAATAGGAAGATGAAGGGTTACAAGGGAGGGTAGTAATGACATGTGTAACCAGCTCTTAGGGAACTGAGCTAGAGATCCTGCAGACCTGGCCAGACTGTGTTCTTTGGTGGAAACAAACGGAAAAGGAACGGGCAGACAGGGAAGAGTGGACAGGGCAAGAGCTGGCCTGCTGAATTGACATGAATATAAAGAATACAAAGAGTAAATATGGCCGGTAGAAAGCTGGTACAGAGTACCATATCAGGACAGTCTGTCTGTCACTTTGCTGGATTCTTCTAGTGTCTGAGAGATGCATCCCTGGCTCTCAGAGGTCTGTTTCTATCCAGGGCTCTCCTGTTCTTACCCCCAGGCCTTCCTTTGGTAGACTGGGTTACACAGTGACCTGGCCAGTAGGCAGTGCTGCAAAGATGAAGTCTCCCTCTGATGCTGGTCACATCTCTGGCCTGGCCTGGAGGCATCCGGTTGCTGCTCCGTGCCCCCCCAACAACCTTTGTGTTATCTGCTGAGCTTCCTGGAGAGGTGTGGAAGAGTCCCTGAAGCTTTGGCTCAGATCCAGTTGCTACCCCCATCAGTCCAGACACAAAGACCTTTGTCATAGAGTCGGGCAGAATTCTGCTGGTCCAGATCAGCATGTACTCACTCCCATGTCCCCTTCCTTGAGTTTCCTCTTATAGTTCACAGAGCTGTTTTCACAGGCTGTATGTAGCTCTGCTGCTTCAGCAGGGTCTTTTTGAAATGTCATTCCACACTATTGCAGGCCCAGAGAAAACAGAGTCTCCGTTTGCTAATGCTGCTCTCTGCCCCTTATCTGGATTCCTTTTCTCTGCTCTTTACAAAGGGACCATGCAGATTTCTAGTCTCCAGTGCTCCCAAAAACCAAGCCAGGCCCAAAAGGATGGAACTGGGTCTGTGAAGTTTTGTTTTCTATTGCTACTGCAGTAGAAATCATCCACCTCTGTTATCTCTTAATCAATTTTCTCTGGATTACTCCATGAAGACTGGGAGACTGTACTTGGGTGCCAGCCACCATTTTCCTTTGTAAATAAAGTTTTATTGGACCACAGCCACACACATTCATTGTAGTGACAGCGTTTGTGCCACAACACAGAGCTGAGTAGTTGCAATGGTGAACGCATGCTCTACAGATCTAAAGTATTTACATCGGACCCACTTGGAGAGAGCTTGCTGGTGCCAGCTCTCCCATTAACTGCTTTAAGCTTCATTCTGCCCTGTGATTCATTTTAGTTTGAGTCCACATTTTGTTTTCTCACCTTTTAGAATTTTTGAGTCAGGAATGCTTCATTTATTCTTTTATTGATTAAAAATGATTAATGAATTCTTTTTTAAACATGTATTTGAACAGGTAGTGTTTTATTATAATTACTTTTAGAAATTCCATATTGGATTTCCTCTTTCTCTTAAGAATAATTGTTTAAAAAGTTTTGAAGTTTCTTGGAAGATGGCATATAATACACTGAGCAAGTCTGCAAAAATTTCCTGGGAATAAACTGGGCAAAGTTAAATAATAGCTATTGGAAGAGATGGCTGATGGGAAAATCTCGATTCAATAGCAAAATAAAATATGTTTTTACAAAGCAGAACAGGAAAAGTTGAGGATCTAGTCCAGAGGGACTAGGGAGTTTTCCCTTCCCAGTTAGAGGAACACCAGAACTAGGGTATAAGACAGAGAGCCTCAGAAAGTCCACATTGTACCCTGGACCCTCTATAGTAGATATTTTAAATGGCAGTTATTGTGGCGGGGGACAAAGGGAGGTAAATGTTGTACCGTAGTGGCAGAGGGAGAGGAGATGATGGGGAAACCTCCCAGTTCTCTCATCCTCCTGCCTAGCCTTCCTAAGTGCTGGAATCAGAGGCTGGGATTGAACCCAGGAAGACTAGGGTTGAACTAGGAACACTATCAACTGAGCTATATTCCCTGTTCAGGAAGCCATTTAGGTTTTTAGTTATTTGAAATATATGAGTGTTTTGCCTGCATGTATATAAGTGCACCATGTATATGCCTTATACCCACACAGGCCAGAAGAGGAAGTTGGGTCTTGGAACAGGAGTTACAGAAGGTTATAAGCCACGATGTGGGTTCTGGGAACCAAATGCTAAGGCAAGAGCAGCTTGTGCTCTTAAGAGCTAAGCCATCTCTTTAGATATCCTGGAAGTCATTTAAAAAAAAAAAAAAAGATTCCTGCTGGACTCAGCTTGTGGCTCCAGACCTTCCATTAACCACATTCTGTGGCAACCCAGAGCAATTGTCATGGGACTGTATGCTAAAAGCTGGCTGACAGAGTTCCTCTAGAATATGGAAAAGAAATTTTTCATTAGAACTGCATGGTGTGTGAGGGGGAAACCTGGTTGGAGCAGAGCCTGTGTGGAATCTGGATACAGTTTCCAAGAGTGCCCCCTGGACATAGGGAGGGGGTGCAGCCAACATTTCAACCTGCACCCTGAGAACAGGACCCAGGAAGAAGACAGGGTCAGTGTAAGGAGTCTGTCCTTAATTACGTCATCAACCTGCGACAGCGTCCCGGCCTAAAAAGCAGGCGGGCCCTCTGTGCGTCTCTCTCTTTCCTTTCTGCTCCTTCCTTCCGTCTGTCTTCTTCTCTCCCCCTCTCTCTCCCCCCTTCTCTTTCTTCTCTCTCCCTCTCCCTCCCTCTCCCTCTCCTCCCTCCCTCTCCCTCTCCCTCTCCCTCTCCCTCTCCCTCTCTCTTTCTCTCTCTCTCTTTCTCTCTCCCTATCTCCCCCCCCCCCTTTTCCCAGTAAAGCTCTAAAAAGGTAACCATGGCTGTGATTCTTCCAACCAGCACTCTCCTCTGCCAGCATGGCCACCGCGGGCGGCCAGCCATGAGCAGCACGGCACCATTTAACCATCAGTCAGCCCCTGTGGCCCAGCCTTCAGAGGGCGTCCCAGGGAAGTCCTGGTGTCTAATCTGGGGAGGAACTGAATGTCCTAGCCGGAAGCAGCAGCGGTGGAGAGCCAGTCCATTGCACCCCGAAGCTCTCCAGAGTCTTCATTCACCTCACCCAAGGCCCTTATTTCAGGCCCATCTGCCCTGCTCCGCCCTTGTCCTCACCCCTTCCCTTCCTCTCTCTACTATTCCCTTTTACTTTTCTGTTCAATAGACTTCCCCAAAGCATGTTCTCTGACCTGGTGTGGGGGTCTCTGAATCTCAGGCTGCTAGGAGCTGGGGTGGCTTTGGGTTGAGTTCATTCCTTTTGCTCTTCATCTTGCTTTATCTAGAACTGCCTCCGTGTGTCTGTTGTTTGCCTCTGTCAATGTGATGTTAGTCGTAGCCTTAGCGCTCGCCTCCTCCCTGAGCATGCTTATTCCCAGGATAACTAATATGTGAACACAGTGTTGTCATGTCCTCTTACTTCCGTGACTGGAAAGCAAAGCTGGTCTTTTTGTATCTCTCCTTACATTTTCACACTGTGCCTACTCTCTGAATATTACTGGGATAGATTTCCCCAATAAAAAGGCACAAACTATCAGATTAGATCAAAAAAGCAGAATTATCCAGGCATAGTAACAAACACCCTCAATCCCAGCAAAGGGAGGCAGAGCTCTGTGAGTTTGAGGCAGCCTAGTCTATATAGCAAGTTCCAGGCTAGCCAGGGCTGCACAGTGAGACCCTGCCTGAAAAAGCATAGATTCTGTTGTTTTGGGTTTTTTCTCTGTTGCCTCCAAGAAATCACCAAAGCCAGACACAGCCTTAGGGTGGGAGCACAGAGAGAGGGATTCCAAACAGAATCTTAAGGTGGGGTTGAGGAATTCCAAGCAAGTGGGATGAGGAAACAAATAGGTGTCACAATAACTAAAAAACTCAACTTTGAACCAAAGTCAGTCAGACTGAATAAGTCACTTAAACTGAGTAAGGGCATAATCCATCAAGGTGACATTATGACTAAAGAGACATGCATGGATACACCCAATTCCATTCAACTATTGAGTATGATGACGTAAGTTAGCCAAACACAGGAAGAACAGCTTCAGTACTGTATTCTCATCAATATTTTCTTTTATTCTATATGACCACAATGAAATAAAAAGAGAAATAAAAAAGAAAAATTATGGAGCATACATACAAATTCATGGAGATTGAGAAACACTGAATAATGAATGGGTTTCATAGTAAAAAAAAAATTAAAATATTCCTAGAATTTAAGAAAGTGAAAATATATACAAAACCCTGTTGATACAATGAAAAGAGTCCAGAGAAATGTAATCGTTTTTTAATTATTTTATAATTTAATTTAATTTTACATATCAGCCACGGATTCCCCTGTCCTCCCTCCTCCCACCCTCACCCCCCGCCCACCCCCCCATTCCCTTCTCCTCCACAGCAAGGACTCCTCTGGGGATTTAGCTCAACCTGGTAGATTCAGTCCAGGCAGGTCCAGTCTCCTCCTCCCTACACCAAGGCTGAACAAAGTGTCCCAGCATAGGCCCCAGGCTCCAAACAGCCAGCTCATGCACCAAGGACAGGTCCCAGTTCCACTGCCTGGGGGCCTCCCAAACAGTTCAAGCTAATCAATTGTCTCACTTATCCAGAGGGCCTGATCCAGTTGGGGGCTCCTCAGCTATTGGTTCATAGTTCATGGTTGGCTATTTGTCCCTGTGCTTTTTCCAATCATGGTCTCAACAATTCTCATACAATCCCTCCTCTTTCTCACCAATTGGACTCCCAGAGTTCCACCTGGGCCCTGGCCGTGGATCTCTGCATCCGCTTCCATCAGTCATTGGATGAGAGGAGAAATGTAATCTTGGATTACATGTTTACATTAAAAAAATCAGGCCAAGTGGTGGCACACACCTTTAATCCCAGCACTCAGGAGACAGAGGCAGGTGGATCTCTGTGAGTTTGAGGCCAGCCTGGTCTACAGAATGGATTCCAGGACAGTTGGGCTGTACAATGAAACTCTATCTTGAGAGGGGATAAAAGGAAAAAAATTCAAAGCAATCTAAATAAATAACCAAATGATGAACCTTAGGATCTTGAAAAAACAAAAACAAGCTAGGTGATGGAAAGAAAGAACATGTACATAGAAACGGACACAGAAACAAAATCCCACAAAAATACCAATACAACAAAGAGTTGATTCTTTGAAAAAATACATTTTAATAAACTTTTAGCTAAAGTAGCCAAAAGAGCTACAATCCAAATTAAGAAAATTGGAGATGAAAATAGAGAGGTTACAACAGATATCAATAAAATTCAGAAAATAAGAGGAAGTGAAAAATTATAAAGAAATGAATGAATTTGTAGAAACGTAGTACTTATCAAGAAAAAATATGAAATAAATATCTTAAGCAGATTCATTACAAGCAATGAGGTTGAAGCAGCAATATGAAAATGTTCAGGCCCAGAAAGGTTCGCTGCTGGATTCCAGCAGACCACCGAGGAGCTAGCACCAGTGTTCCCCCAAAGGACTCTGGGAAATACAGAAGGCAGGCATGTGCTCAGACTCTACACACCAGTGATAGTGATCACAAAAGCAGATATTGATCACACGATAGAACAAAGGAAACTCTAGGCCAAGCTCCCTCCTGCACACAGGTCAGAACTTCTCAAAACAGTGCATGCAGACAGACTCGGGAGTGCGTCAGAAGGAGCCAGCAAGCCACGCAGTGGTGGACAGTTGCTGCATGGAGAGGGCCAGCTACACTTCCCATCACCGGCACGGCAGCTCACAACCATTTGTAACTCTAGTTCCGGGCACTCTCACACTCTTTTTTGGCCTCCACCAGCACACTTACATAATGCATGTAAAACACTTGTACACATGAAAATATTTTTTTAAAAAAAGAATACACCTGAATGATAATTGAGGGCTGGGGATGCAGCTTGGTTCGTAGTCTTTGCTTAGCGTGCGTCAAAACCTAGGCT
The DNA here is from genome assembly GCF_949786415.1 of Peromyscus eremicus. Classification (NCBI taxonomy): domain Eukaryota; kingdom Metazoa; phylum Chordata; class Mammalia; order Rodentia; family Cricetidae; genus Peromyscus; species Peromyscus eremicus. Next base: position 9,633,933 of record NC_081426.1, on the reverse strand, counting down.
TGATCCCCAGCACTGTATACAGCAATTGTGGTGGGCAAGCACTTGGGAGGTACAGACAGGAAGGTCAGAAGGTCAAGGTCACCCTCAGCTGTACCGTGAGTTTGGGCTCTGTGAAACCTTGCCTGAAAAAAAGAAATGAAAATCTTTAAAACAGAGAAAAGAGCACCACTGATATGGCTGAATGGGGAAAGGCACTCTCTGTGAAGCCTGATGGTCTAAGTTTGATCCACAGGGCCCACATGGTAGAAGACAAGAATCAGCTGCCCCAAGTTGTCCTCTGACTTCCTCATGCACAGTGTGGCATGTTTGTACACACACACACACACACACACACACACACACACACACACACACTACATAAATAAACAATTTGAGACCATTCACCACAAATTAGCTTCATTCCAGTATTCCAGTGGCAGTCCAACATACACATTAGTAAACACACTACATCACATAAACAGACTCAAGGACACAAAGAAGTCATTATCTCAAAGATACAGAGAAGACTTGACAAAATTCAAACTACTTTCATGAAAAACTTGCTGAAGCCACCAAGAATAAAAGACACAGGTCTTAGCATCCAGGCTCCATAGCATGGAGATGGCAGACATCACACTTAGCAGGGAAACCAGGGACCTTTCCACTGACTTCAGAAACGGCACAAAAGCAATTTGAGAAAAAGTTCTTTGCTTTCTGGTTTCTGATCACAGTCCATCGCTATGGGAAAGTCAAGGCAAGGGCTAGAAGCAGCTATTCACATCCAGTCGCAAGCAGAGAGAATGCGTGGATGCTTACTGACCAGTATGTAATCTCTACTCAAAGTTCTGCCTTAAACTCAGGGAATGGTGCCACCCATATCAGCCAACATAATCAAGACAATCCCCCACAGATCTGCCCACAGCCCAACCTTCTCTTAAAGTTGGAACAAACCAATCCATCCTTTGAGACTCTGTCCCTAGGTGATTCCAGATGTCAAGTTGGCAATTAAAACTAGCCAGCACTGTGGGGTGGAAGGCAGCATGGAACAGGACTGATGGACTGATGGACTGATGGACTGATGGACTGGTGGATTAATGAGGTAACTCCCTTCCCACTGGTGCTGTCCTCAGAAAATTTATCCACCCTGATATTTACACTCAGAAATTCAGTTTATTGCTGGTTAATTTATTTCTGTTTATTATAGCTGAAATCTAAAAAATTTCAAATGAAATGCTACCAAATTAAAAGTTAAATTTGTCCTTATTGATTTTTATTAACTCCTATCTATGCAAGTTTCCTTAAAGTTGGAACAAACAAAAATACCCATTTATTCAGGATCTGCTGTGCCTGGAAACAATGTAAGTGAGGGGAATGGCAGTGTTTACAAAACAGAGAAATTGTCAACAGAATGTCTGCCAATGGACTTACCGGGAAAAATTACAGCCTATAATTCATGAAGATTGGCTCAGAACAAACTGTCCCTGCCAACAGCAAACCTGACAATTATTCTGTTGTCTAATTTGGCTCAGCCTAAGGTGACCTTGTTTGCCCATCTCAGTCTTAATTCTTGCTAACTTGGCATGCAAGGGGAACATATGGCATATGTCTACAAAGTCCATTTTTACATCTTTAACCAAAATAAATGTAGACTATGTTGAGCGTTTCCTGTAACTGAGCTCGTAAGTATATTAGACAGACCTGGTTACATTCATTGTCGGCCCACTAGCTACTTTATAGGTGCTGCCTATAAAACTAGAAATTCTCAGGAGATATATTTTTCTAAGTTTGGAAAATGACTAAAGCTAGCCAATTTTAAACATGTTCCCAAAAATATAGTCAATCACAAGCCCTTTTTAAAAAAATGAAAATATGTCATCAATTCATTGCAACCAAAAGATATTTACAGATTTTGACTAAGGCAACGATTTTTAAAGCTGTACAAGATACTGTGAGAAGCCCAGAGTGGTGATGGGCACCTGTAAACCAACTCTTGGGAGACAGAGGCCTGAGGATAACTCAAGACTGAGGCCAGGAAGATGGCTCAGAGTAAGATGCCTGCCATCAAGTGTACCAGACTGATTCAATCCCTGGGACACACAGGCTGGAAGGAGAGAACACAGAGTTGTCCCTGGCTTCCCCATACATACATTGGCTCAAGTACACATGCACATACACACAAATAAATGAATGTAATTATCATTTTTAAGTAAAAAATAATGTTAGAAAGAAAGTGGAAATTGGAGAACAAAACTAAGAGTATTTCTGTTTTTCCTCCCAGCTTAATCTGCCATTTTTTTTAAATTCTTTTTCTGACCCACTAAAGTTTATTATGAAAGGGAAGTTATTCTTTGTGGCTTTAATATCTCTCAAGAAGCACTGAGGAAATTAGCTTTTTTATTCCCATCAGAGCTTAAGGTTAGACTTCCAGGGAGAGAGTATAGAAAGTTGAAAACAACCTCAGAAAGATAGATAGTTCTGTCTGTATACCTTAAAGTTTAAAGTAGAGTTTGTGGTTTTGCTCTTTCCTGTATAGCTAACAGCTGAACAAGAGTACTGAAATGGCACACATATGTATGTGTTGTGTGTATTTGTATATATGTATCCTGCAATCTGCCTGAAGGGGCCAGTGACAGAGATAGCCTATCACTGTCATGTAATGCTTTTCCGTACAGGCCTTCCCTGTTATCTATTGGTCGATGGTAGACAGGCTTTGTGTGTTTCTCAGACACACTGTGCACACAAGATGAGGAGAGAACGCTTCCTCTCCACAAATGCTCACAACAGCTGGTGATCCGTGTCTGGGCCTAAGACTGACCCTTCCCTGGCTTTCTCCATTATAAAGTGCCCCATTGGCTTCTTTTAAGTTCTCGTTTTGAAATCATTGGGCAACTTTTCTTAGATATTATTTTATCAGAGATTGTGAGATGGTGACTTTCTAATTGTCATCCCTCATATCTGTAATCTAGACTGCATGAAGAGAATGTTCTTATCAAACTAAGTCACCTGACAGGCAGGGCCAATGTTAGGGGTTCCTTTTGGTTACACCAGCTACTGCCTCTCCAGCATGACCACTACTGGGGAGAATAGATGGGGAGGATTTCAATTCTGTCCTTCTGTTCTAGTGATCAATTTTTGAAAATCAGTGTAATATTTTGAAAATGTCATTTTAGTGGCATTATCAAAAGCCTAAAAATGTAATGGCTTTAAATTTCATTTTTGTAATTTCTAAGTAGAAATGTCTATCACTTTGTTAGTATAAAAGTAAACAACCAAAATCTCTCTTTGGAAATTTTCAGAATAAATATGATATATCCCAAAACTAGATACTATATGGCCACTTAAGATCCAGGTGAGATGGAGTAAATACACTCCATTTTGGCTCTCCTTGAAAGTATATGAAAATTCCAGACAGGATACATTGGAACGGTTATATGAGAATCCCAAAATGTGAATAGTGGCAGGTGGATTTATTAAAAAAAAAAAAAAGACCAGAATTTAAATATTTCTAAACCTATGTGAGTTTACATAAAAAGTTGTTCCATCTGCCACCTGAATGTATATTGCTTTTAAATTCACATAAACATTCAATAAGACAGACCACATCTGATGTTATAGACAAACTGAAAAAATGCACAGTATGTTCGGTGTGTTGATTGTAATGGAATTAAATTGAGGACAAATAAGAGAAAGAGATAGACAAAATCTGCAAACATTTACAGATTTAAAAACATAATTTTAGATAAACTGATAATTAGAGGCACACTATACAGAGTTGTAGAGCATATGCCTTAAGTTGTGTATTGTAAAAAATGTTACTCTGTTAGATGCACATATAAAAAATGTCTTTTATCAACAAACTGAGTTTCCACAATGAAAACACAAATAGAAAAGGAAATTAAACTAGAGGCAAGTGTAAGTAAGGAGGTGGTGATAATAAAAGCTTGCATCAAGCTAAGCGGTTACTATCTGTCTGAAATCCCCGCACTGAGGGAGCCCAAGGCAAGAGGATAGATAGCCAGTTCAAGCTGTGCAGTGTAAGAATCTGCCCAGAAACAAAGCACAAGTTTTGAAAAAGGTATGTCCAGACACAGATAGTATCGTTGGTGGATTCTGCCTAGCATTCTGGAAAAACAAAAACAAAGCCCATTATTTATATACAATCTTTCAAAAACTACAAGACAAAGAGACCTAACTTGCCTGCTGGGGTTGCCATTGCCAAAACAAGGAAGAATATAGACATGGGACACTATAGAGCAATCTCTCATAACTCTATAGGCAAAAATCAGCAACAGCAGATTAACAATAAAGGTGAAGCATCACTTACTCAAAAATCCAAACTCTAAAATATTCCCAGATCCAAAAAAATTTAGTGCCAAAATTGGCAGATTTCACAGCTGGCCTTATATGACAGGGCACAGTCAAAACACATGCACCCATGCAGACACATTCTCTTCCAGGGCCCCTCAACACTACACTGGGAGGGGACCCAGGAGGCTTCCTGTGCCCTCCTTTCTCTCCCTCATTGTGGTCTCCCTAGGCTCGTCCTAGATCTGCCCTGCTGCTCACCTCTACCCCTCCTCCCAGCCCATCTCCATACCCTTGGGACCAACTGCCACATGTGGTGCAGGCCCAAATCACCCCCAGTTTACCTCCTCTACCCTCCTCAGCTGTCCCTACTAACCTGTCTACATTCATTTGGGATTCTCTGCCAATCACTCCCTACCAGGGACCTCACACTCACCACACAGTGCAGGGACCCAGGACCCCCCAAGTTCTGAGGAAGCCTAAGCACCTCCTCTTAACTTATTCCCATTTTTTAGGGATTTACCTCTGACCCCAGGCCAGCTTTCTTCCACCTTGGTCTAGTCTGAAGCAGCATAGATTCTTACATTAGACAAATAGCCAAAAAAGAAGTCCACATGCCTAGGTCTCATCATAAAGACATAAACAATATGAAGACAGTATACTCCAAACTCCCAAAATCCACCAGCTCTATACAAAGTTTCTCCTGGGAGAACTACCTAGATGAACTCCAGAACACAGAACTCCAAAAACAATTATAAATTTATGTAGCAGGCTTTCTTTTAGACCACCAACCAGCTCCCACATAAAGACACAGAGACATAATATTAGTTATGAATGCTCAGCCTTAGCTTAGGCTTCTTTCTTGCTAGCTCTTATAACTTATTTTAACCTGTTTCTCTTCATCTGCATTTTGCCTTAGGGCTTTTTACCTTTCTTTCATTCTGTATGTCCTACTTTCCTGCTTCCTCCTTGTCTGGCCCTGACATCTCCATCTTTGTCTCCTTGATTTTCTCTTCTCTCTACTCCTCTTGAGCCTAGATCCCTCCTCCTACTTATTCTCTCTGGCCGCCAGCCACACCTATTGATACCTCTACTGTTTAGCTATTGGTCATTCAGCTTTTTATTAGACCAATCAGGTATCTAGGTAGGCAAGGTGAAACATCAACACATCTTTACACAATTAAACAAATGCAGCTTAAACAAATGTTAACACACTTTTACATAGTTAAAGTAATATTCCGCAACATAAACAAATGTAATACATCTTTATATGGTTAAAGTAATATTCCACAACAAATTTCATCAAAGAATTTAAGAAATGTAAAGGAGATGAAAATCAAATAATTCCATTTACTTAAAAAGAACAGTAGTGTTCTTCTTCCTGAGTGGTACCCAGGAAAACACAGATCTATAGCTGAATTTTATTCATTTAGTGATCAAAATAATCCAAGATTTAAAAAACCAAATTCAATAAAGAGATATAAAGTTATTGGAAGCATTTAACATGGAACTGAAAAACACAGTGATGCAATTTTAAAAACCTCGGGAGAAGCCTTACAAGTAGACTGAATCGGGTAGAAGACAGTATCTGGACTTGAAGATAAAGAAGAGGATTAGACCACACATGCAGAGAATATGAAAAATTTTAAAGACAGAAAAAGAACATGTGGGGACAGCATGAAAAGATCAAAACTTTGAATATTGGCGTAGATGAGGGAGAAGTATCTCAGGTCAAAGATATGGATGAGTTCTTCAGTAATATCATAGAAGACAATTTCCCCAAATTAAGGCAAAACACACCCATAAAGATAAAAGCACACAGAACATCAAATAAGCAAAACCAAGAAAAGAAACTCCCCTCGACATAGAATACTAAAATTACAGAACAAAGAAAGAGTATTGAAAGCCATAAGAGAAAAACTACAAGTCATGTATAAAGGAAAACTCATCTTAACCACTGATTTCTCAATGGAAACTTTGAAAGCCAGGTGGAGTGATGCACTCCAAGTCATACAAGACCACAGCTGCCTACCTAGACTACGGTACCCTGCAAAAATCTTCCAGAGTTGATGGAGAAAAACTTTCTATGACACAAATAGGCTAAAATTCCTTTCCACCAAACCAGCCCTACAGAGGATACTGGAAGCAATACTTCAGGCTGAAGAGAGGAAGTAAGCACAGCTGAGAACTCTTGAAAGAAAACAAATAAGGCTATAATTACTGGAACACAACAACAAAACAAACAACAGAATGACTACAATCAACACACTTCTCGATAATGATTATACATATTAATAGTTTCAACTCTCCCATCAGAAGACGCAGGCTAGCACAATGGATTAAGAAATAAAATCCATCTTTCTGTTGCTGACAAGAAACTCACCTTAACTTTAAAATAGACACCACACATGGGACTGACCTAGGCCCTCTACGTATGTTACAGTTGTGTAGCTTGGTCTTCTTGTGGGACTCCTAACAGTGGGAACAGGGGCTGTCTCTGACTCTCTTGCCTGCTTTTGGGATCCATTTCTCCTACTGGATTGCCTCTTCCAGTCTTAATAGGAAAGGAGGTGCCTAGTCTCACTGCAACTTGATAGACCATAGCTGGCTGATATCCATGGAAGTACTGCCCTTTTCTGAAGAGAAATGGAGGAGGAATGGACTGGGAGATGGGAGGGACTGGGAGGAGAAGAGGGAGGAGAAACTGCAGGTAGGACATAAAATAAATAAACAAGCAAAAGTGGACACCATCTTAGAGTGAAAGGATGGAAAAAACTACTGCAGTAAAATGAGACCAGAAAGCAAACAGGCGTTGCTATCCTAACAATCTGACAAAAATAAACTTCAAACAGAAACTAATGAAAAGAGATAAAGGACACTCAGTCCTAATCCAGGGAACGAGGGATCAAGAAGACCTTAGAAGTCCTAAGCATGTCTGCACCAAACTGCTGCACTTGAATTGACAAATTGCTGTCTACTTGAAAGGTACAGCTGGCATTAAAGATGTAGATTACCACCAACCCAATGATAGTAGATGACTTCAATACACCATTTCCTCCAGTAGACAGGTCATCCAGAAAAAAACAAAACAACAACAACAAAACAAAAACAAAAATAGAAACATCAGAATTAACTGACATCAGACATCAAAAAGACTTAACAAATATCTACAGAATATTCCACCCAAACACCAAACACTATAAATTCTATTCAGGAGACCATGGAACCATCTCTAAAATAAACCACATCCTAGAACACAAAAACCTTAACAGAAAAATAGACCATGATTTGACCATAATGCAATAAAACTTAATAGCAAACAAATTTCTAGTAAGTACACAAACTCATGGAGATTGACCAACTCATTGAATAATGAATGGGTCAAAAAGAATCAAGACAGTGGTTTTTTTTTTTAATCCTGGAAATAAAAGAAATTTAAATGCAACACAACAAAAACTTTGCGATATATTAAAAAAAAGTCCTATGTGGGAAATTTATAACTCTTAAGAACCTTCATTAAAAAATCAGAAAGAGCACAAATAAATGGTTTTTGATACAACTCAAGAATTTGGAAAAACAAGAACAAATCAAACCCAGTAAATGACAAAAGATAATAAAAATAAGAGGAGAAATTAATGAAATAGAAACAAACAATTCAAATAATCAACAAATGTAAGAGCTGGTTCTTTGAGGAAATAAACAAGAATGACAGATCCTTGGCTCAACTAAGCAGAACAGAGCCACTATCCCTGATGAACATATGTGATGGCTAGTTTTTATGTCAGTTGACACAAGGCCAAAGTCATTTGGAAGGAGAGAACCTCAGCTGAGAGAGTACCCACCAGATCAGCCTGTGGACAAGCCTGTTGTGCATTTCCTTGATTGATGATTGATAGAGGAGGGCCCAGATCAAAGTAGACAGTGCCATCCCTCGGCCCATGGTCCTGGATGCCATAAGAAAAGGGGATTTGGTTCATGGTGTTTTATCACAGCAATAAAATTAGCAACTAAGACATCTAGATGCAGAAATCCTCAATAAAATATTTGCAAACCATATATAGGCACATATCAAAAGATCATGATCAAGTTGGCTTTATCCCAGAGATTCAGGGATGGTTCAAAATAAGTAAGTCAATAAATATAAGAAATTATACAAATAGACTTAATTGATGCAGAAAAAGCATTTGACGTAATCCAACAACACTTTATGATAAAGGCCCTAAAGGGAGTAGGACTGGAGGGAGCATAGTCCAACACAATAAAGCCTGTATATGGTATATGACAGATGCATCCAGCATTATCCTAAGTGGAGAAAAACACAAAGCAAGCCTATTGAAAGTCTGGAATGAGACAGGATTGTCCAGTATCCCATTTCTTTTCAATATAGTGCTTGAAGCACAAGCTATAGCAATAACACAAGGGAATTAAAGAGCTACAAATATGAAAAGAAGGCAGACTACCCATTTGCAGATGATAGGATGTTATCCCCAAGAGATCCCTACAGTTCCACCAGAAAACTAGAACAACCAACAGTTTCAGCAATATAGCAATGTACGTTAGAAGAAACGGTAGCTTTTTTATCCACCAACAGCAAACACGCCGAGAAAGAGATGGTGGACACACTGCTATTCACACCAGCCTCAAAGGGAAAAAATATGTAGGAATAAACCCAACCAAGAAGGCGCAAGACCTCTACAGTGAAAATCTTAATCTCTGAAGAAAGATATTGAGGAAGGCACTAGACGATGGGAAGACCTGTGAGCATGGGTTGGTAGAATTAATATTGTAAAAATGACCATTCCACCAAAAGCCATTTGCAGACTCAGTGTAAGCACAATCAAAATGTCTATCTCATTTTCACAAAAATAGAAAAAAAAAAAGCCTAAAATTTACTTGAACCAGAAAGGACCCAGGACAGCCAAAGCAGTCTTGAGAAAAGAAAAATACGGGAGTGATTACCATTCCAGATTTTAAGATATATTACAGAGCCATAGTAATAAAAAAAAAATGGTACTGGCACCAAACACATGTAAACCACTGAACCAAAAGAGAAGACTCAAACGTGAGTACACGTGACTACAGGTGTCTGATATTTGATCGAGATACAAAACATACACTAGAGAAAAGGCAGCATCTTCAACAAAAGGTGCTGGGAAAACGTGAGTGTGCACTTGCAGAAGAATGAATTAGACCTTATCGATCACCTTGTACAAAACTCACTGCAACAGGCTGAAGGCCTCACTGTGAAACCTGAAGCACTGAGACCACTAGAAGAAAGCAGACAGTACCCTATGAGATATAGTTACAGGAAAGGACTTTCTGAACAGGACTCCATTTGTCCAGAAATCAAGGCCAACAATTGACAAGTAGGGCCTCATAAAACTAAAAGCCTTCTTCACAGCAAAGGAAACAATTATTTGAGGAGAATGGGAGAGAATCTTTGCTAGTTATTCATCTGATAGAGGAGTAATATCCAGAATATACAAAGAACTAAAAAACAGAGTCAAAAAACAAACAACACATTTAAACAGTGGGCTATGGGTCTGAACAGAGAGCTCTCAAATGAAGTCACAAAAATGGCCAATAAATACCTCAAATATTCTTCGTCGTCCTTAGCAATTAGGTAAAGGCAAACCTAAATAACCGAGACTTCGTCTTACCCCAGTCAGAGCATCTAAGACCAACAAAACAACTAACTAACAAATGCTGGAGGGACAGGTGGGGGAAAGGGAAACTTCATTTACTGTTGGTGGAAATGCAAATTGGTGCAGCCATTCAGAAAATCAATATGGAGAATCACAAAAAATTAAAATAAATCCACCATACAACCCAGCTCTAACACTCCTTGACAAATGCCTAAAGGACTTGACATCCTACCTATTCGCTGTGGCTCTATTCACAATATCTACGGAATGTAAACAACAAAAATGTCCTTCAGCTAACAAATGGATAATGAAGATGTGGTACATGTACGTAATAGAATACTATATTCAGTTGTAGAGAAAAATGAAATCATGATATTTGCAGGCAAATGGATGGAACTAGAAAAGATCATGTTGAGTGGTATAATCAAGACTAGGAAAGACAAAAACCACATGTCCTCTCTCATTTGTGGTTCCTAGCTCCAAGTCTTCAGATGTGAGTTTATAGCCCAGAGTAATTAGCAGAAGCCGGGAAAGTAAAAAACCATGGCGGGTGAGCCCTAGAGAAGGGAAGAGCAGGGATACAAGTGACATAAATATTTAATTGTGGGATAACTGGAAGTGACTTTCCACCATAAAGGATGAAATCATGTCATTTACAAGAAAATGACACAGCATAATCTTCAGTGAAAAAGCCAGACTCAGAAAGGCAAATATTTCATGTGGAACTTAGATTTAAAAACAAAAACCAAATATGAAAGTACAGGGGGGGGGGGCTGCCTGTAAGGAGGGAAAGGTCTGTAAGAGGGAGGAAGGCCAAGAGAACAGAACTGGGGTTGAATATTTCCAATATACAGAAAAAAATAAGAGCTAGCGTGTACTTCAGTGTTAGAATGTTGCCTAGGAAGCATTGGATCCTGGCCTTCATTCCCAGAACTGCCAAAATAGCTCATTAAAAATAAGATTGGGGCTGGCTGTGTGGCATATGCCTTTAATCCCAACAGAGGCAGGTGGATCTCTTGTGTTCAAGACCAGCCTGGTCTACAGAGTGAATTGTAGGCCAGTCAGAGCCACACAGTGAGATCTTGTTAAAATAATAATAATATTTTAGAAAATGAAGATACTTTCTTTTTAACATAACGATATTAAAGTGATATAATTGCTGAAAGGTTTCAAGGAAATTTTGTAAATTTATGTTTTTAAATATTCAGAAGCTTGAAAATATTTCATATGTTCACTATACTGAGCGCTAGAGTATAGAATTCTTTCTGTAACATACCTACCGTTATTTTTTTTTTCTTTCTGAATCCCTTTTTCCTCTTAAAAACTTTCCACCCAGCAGACAGGCAATCGAGAAAAGGAGTGAACAGGAGGGGAGCCCCCACCCTGACTCTTCGGTGATCACTGCCTCAGATGCAGAAGGTAATGGAACTCGGGTCCCACGGAGGACAACAGGAAGCATGGTCATTTCAGGAGTTTCTGTACACTCCTGACGAGAAACCCTAAGCCTTTCTAGGGAGTGGAAGACTGCTGGTGGCTGGTAGAACAGAAAACGATGAACTATCCGATGAAAAAAGAAAGATAGCCTTAATGATTGAGTAAATACAGGTACATGTGAGGGCCTGTTAAAGTGTTGATTCTAATTCAGTAGGTCTAGAACAGGACCCGTGAGTCCATGTTTCTAGCATATATGTGGTAAGCCTGGAGCTTACACTCAAGTAGTCTCACTCTCAGGATCTCTGGGAAGGTGATTTTGTTCTTGTCCAGTTTAACAGGAAAGCAGTGTACATATGTACACAGTAAATATGTAACAAAAGCAACCATGTAAGAGACTCCCTAAAAGATGTACCAGGATGGTGGTGGCGCACGCCTTTAATCCTAGCACTTGGGAGGCAGAGGCAGGCGGATCTCTGAGTTTCAGGTCAGCCTGGTCTACAGAGTGAGTTCCAGGACAGCCAGGACTGCACAGAGAAACCCTGTCTCAAGGGAAAAAAAAAAAAAAAAAAAAAAAAGAGTGACGAAGTGACAGAGCAATCAATCACTGGCAGCCAGCATGGCCAGCTGAACAGCCCTTGGGAAGCAGCCGCATTTCAACATGCAGAATAAATGGTGTAAAGAGTGGAGAGGCAGAGTGTGGCCTGCCAGTGTTCTGTGTCCTCTCACCACCCTCCAGAAAGATGACTCCAGCTTGACCCACCCATTCTGTCTCTTGCTCCACTCCACGCCGCAATAGTCAGGCGTGCAGAACTGAGTGCCTTGAGGAAAGGGGATCTGTGCAGGTCACAGGTCAAGAGGGCAGAGTGTAAGATCTGGGAACTTCAGGAGCAGCGTTGTGTCTCTAAAGAAGTCTGTAAAGAGCTCTGGCACGTCAGTGAAACTCACCTGCCTTGCTGTGAAGATACCACTGTAAGAAAAGAATAAGCTGGGCAGGCAGATTTCCGTGAGTTCAAGGCCAGCCTGTCTACATAGTGAGTTCCAGGACAGCCAGAGCTGCACAATGAGACCCTGTCTCAAAAACATATTTTTAGAAAGGAACAATCTGGGTGTCCTCCACTTAAATGAATGTGGACATTGAAAGTCTTTTCAGTCGAGAGAGCTGAGCATCCTCTTGTAATTGGCAATCTTAGACTAGTTAAAATCTGGCTATTATTTTCTCTAGTGTTTTTGCCATTTTAATTTATTTGTGATGATTTATTAGATTCTCATTCATACTGTGATCTCATTTTAGGAGGACTGAAAGAAGACTACAGGGGACAGGTAAAGTGTCTGTGAGAAACTCTACAACCAACTTAACTCCGCATGCTGTCTGTTGGCCTACGTTAACCAGACTACATTAACAGCTTCTAGATAACTGTTTAGCTGTTTATTTTTAGTAAAGCTCCCTCTGAAGTCATCAACAGTCAAAAATTAATAGGCTGGGAGCCAAGTAATACAGCAGCAATCTGTATCTGTGTTTCTATGTATGTCTGTGCATATCACTCCTTTACTAGTAGATGGCTGGAATTATTCAGAAGACTTAAAAAGACAGTAGAGAAAATTTATCTAATACTTTTTACTTCATATAATTTTATGAGAAGTGCATATAAAATATCATTTCTGGAAAGTGATTCTAAGCCCCCCTTTGTATTCTGTCTTTGACATCCTAAATTGATCAACTCAAAAAAAAAAATGTCGTGTGAGGGAAAAAAAACCCTCATTTAGTATTGTGAATCGTCCACAAAAGGCCATGTGAACTGGTTCATTGTAAGGCATCATTATGAATGATGGTTACAGTAATGGCGTCATTTTGGACAAATCCTTTTCATCTCTTTAAGTCTGGAGTTCATTTGTAAAACACATACGAGTCCACATGCTCCATAGGATTGCCATGAAATTATTTTCTGAATGAGTGTGGTGGAAGTTTGTTAATTGTATGTAACTGTCCTAATAATAGTAACTATCAACATCATTACTTCAGTCTACTTTTTTGCATTTTTTGTTGTTAGTCTTTGTTTTTAATTTTTAAATTCGCTCTGTAGCCCAAGGTCAGTGGAACTCACTTTGTAGCCCAGACTGGCCTCAACCTCAGGGCAATCCTCATTCCTTATCTTCCCAAGGGCTTTGATTACAAGGACTAAATCTACTTGGTTCAACCAACCTCTTTATAGATAATCATACCTTTATTGACATTATTTTTTAAATCTGGATTTAGTTAGGAGGAAAGCAGTCTATATTCCAATGAATATGTATGAATAGTCTACATTCAGTTTGCTAAAACTTAGAGAAACTGATAAATTTTATTTATATATTTAAAATATTGCTTTGCAATTTCTCTTAGAAATAGAGCTTTACATTTGTTTTGTGTGGGGGGGGGTATGGACAACAACGTGCATGTGCCACAATGTGCATGTGGAGGTCAGAGGGCAATTTGTGAGGTTGCTCTCTCGTTAATTGTGCAGATCCAGGGATCAAACTCAGGCTATCAGACTGGACAGCGTGTGCCTTTACTCACTAAACCATCTAGCTCCATATAAATATATATATATATATATATATATATATATATATATATATATATATAGAGAGAGAGAGAGAGAGAGAGAGAGAGAGAGAGTATGTGTTTGACTAGAGTTTATTTGTAGTTTGTAAACACATTTTCACTTGAGTACACTGTATACTTTGACCATATTTATTCCCTTATTTTCTCCTCTCCCTTGCAACTAGTTCTCTCTCCAGTCTTCTACTTCCATGTCATATATAACACATAACTATGAATATACATATTATGTTTACAAATATACATCTAGATATGATTTAGAACAGGGTTATTTGTCGATGATCTCCTGTTCCATCCATTTCCCTACTAATTACATAATTTCATTCTTTTTATGGCTTACTAAAGCTCCACTTTGTATGTATAGCACACTGTAATTGGATGTTTCTCTTCTGCCTGCCTGTTCCCAAATAACTGGCAGCTGCTTCCCAAATAATTGACTTAGAGGCTTAATATTACTTGTAAATGCTCAGCCAATAGCTCAGGCTTGTTACTAACTAGCTCTTATATTTTAAATTAGCCCATATTCCTTATTTATGCTCTGTCACATGGCAGTACCTTTATTAGCATGGCACGTTCATCTCCTGGTGCCTCTGCATCTGGCTTGTGACTCTTCGCTCCACCCTTCTCCTTCCCATCATCCTTAGCTTGGCCGCCCCACTTAAACTTCTTGCCTGGCTACTGGCCAATCATCGTTTTATTAAACCAATTTGAGTGACAAATCTTTACAGTATACAAGAGGATTATTCCACAGCACCACACTTTGATTATCTATTTATCTATGAATGAACACTCAGCTGGTTGCCTAACTTGGCTATTCTAAATAGTGTTTCAATTAGCATGCATATTTTCTTGTAACATAACATTATATTCTTTTACTGCAATGAAATGCCTAAGGCTATGTACTTTATAAAGAATATATTTAAGCTATAGTATGGAAGCTGAAAGTACAAGATTGGACAATCCCATCAGTTCAGCATCTGGGAAGGTCTTCATGAACACAGCATCTCAATGGCAGGAGTGTATGTGGAGAAGACAGACCAGAGAGATTGGGGTTAGGCTTGCTGCTTTACAACATTCTACTCTGCAAGTGCAGCATAAGTTCCTGTGGAGAGCAGGCCTCCAGTGGCTTATCACCTTCATTGAGCCTCACTCTTAAAAGGTCCTACAACTTGCTAATGCTTTTGTTAATCAGCCTTTAGGGGACAAACCACTTCCAAACCACAGGAATAACGATTTTTCCACATTTTTATCACCTCTTTTCCAACTTCAATTGGATATATCCAACAAAAAGATAAAATTGGAGTCATTATCACATTTTCCAGGTGCTTCTCATGGCTGACTCCAGTCTTAGTGGTTTTGGTAAAGATCTAGCTCACACGGGTGCTCTCTGTGCAAGGCTGCTTTTAGCACCATGGAAATAACTGGGACGAAGCAGTTCCCATAGTCGCCAGCTCGGAGTGAATAAAGCTGGACACTACAACAGTGCAGCTCTAGACAGGTTTCTCAACCTTGACATTTTTGCCATTTTGAGCCAAATCACTCTCCACTGGTTAATAAAAATAAATAAAAGTAGGACCTGAAAATAAAAGGATTGCTGGATACCAGGAAGGATATGCAGAGCAGAAGGAAGGTGGATGGACATGATGAACTCAGTATTCATGCATGTATATCCTACAGTGAGTTCCATTAGTTTATGCAATCAATATGTAATACTAATTATACTGTTTCAAGTGGTAGGAATTTTGAATGGTTTTCCTCCTTAGCAAGCTGGTTTCTAGTACAGGAAGCTTATAAAAAGCAGAAAAAATGATGCTTTTCTTTGTAGTGTTTACAGCAGGGATCATCAAACACTTCCATGAAGGGCCAGGGAGAAAACATTTAGGCTTTGTAGACTACGATGTTGTTATGGCTGTTTTACTCTTATGTCATACCAAAAAACAGCCTAAGTCTATTCTTAATTGAAGGTCCTTATGTCCTAATAAAATTATCATAAAAACATGAATTTCATGCAGTTGTTGTAAAATATGCTTTCATATTTTTGCAAGCCATTTCGAAGTGCAAAAAGACTTTTGTGGAGGAACTTGGATATCTATCTTTTTGACTTGCAGGCCTTGAAATGATGGAAGATAGATTGGATTCATATCATTAGCCATAAATTTGCTGAATCCACATTCAGAGAAATGAGGCAGGAGGATTGCCATGAGTTTAAAGCCACCATGGGCTACATAGTAGGACAGATCTCAAAATCAAGTGAATCTTTAAAGAGCTTGTAGCTTGGCTGGAAAGATGGCTCAGTGGGTTAAGACACTTGTCACCCAGCCTGAGTTCAGTCCCCGGGACTCACATAGTGAAAGGAGAGAGAGAGAGCTGACCCTCAAGTTGTCCTCTTATCTCTGAAAGTGCATTACTTGTAACTTCTGGCTTGTGCCCGGTGTGGTAGTGAACATCTGTAATCCTAGCACTTGGGAGTTGGAGGCAGGAGACACAGAAGTTTAAGACCAGTCTTGGCTACACAGTGAGTGAGTGTGAGGCCAGCAGGGACTACGGGTAGTTTCCTGCCACACAAACTGTAACTTTCTTAAGGCCATATGGCTAGTTTGCTCACTGTCTTGCTGTTATGAACAAGCGTGAAATCACTTAGTGTTTCCCAAACAACTAACATAGGTGCAAGAAGGAGAATGCGTAAGTCTGCCTAGATAATATCCCAGACCTAACACCTGTCCAAATCCATGCTTATCATTTTATCCTTGGGCTCCAAACTTGCTCCTCCTGGAAAATGGTGCTTGTTAAATCAAACGCAGTGAGAACCATTGGTAACACAGAGGAAATCTAACATAAATGACCAGACCATACAAGGAAAATTACTTCCTCAAGTGACAGTAGGTCCAAATCCAGCTGCAGCAAAGCAGCTCTTAACATGCTAAGTCTACTTAGCAAAGTCTGGGTGCATGGAAGGGAAAGTGACATGGTCTCCCCAACACTGGGTGACAGCCATAGTGCTTGGCAGGTACTTAATCATACGTAGAAATCAGTTGAGAAACCCAGTACACTCTTCTGTTGCTGTAAATTACTGCAAGAATTAACACACACTTTGATTCAGTCAAGGATTAGCAGTGTCAGCACACAATAAAGTTGAGGTCAGCCTCGCTGCAATGGCAGCTTCTGTAACCAAAAGGAAAGAAACAAAGTAAAACCATCAAGTCTCCAGTTTTTATCGGGGGCTAAAACATCATCAACCTTAAGCCAAAAGTCCTCCTTCTACAGGGTGTTTCTAGAGTAAGAAGTAATAGTAAACACAGGAAGGGTCCCTCTCTAAGAACATCCATCACAGGGTTATTTATAAAAAGAAATCAGAAACCATGTAGATTTAATTTAAAAGGAGTGGTTAAGCAATAGTATGTAATGGAATAAAACTCAGACATTAAAATCAAAGATTATGTATCCAAATCCCAGCTGATGATATGGCTTAGTGCTAGAGTATTTCCCAAGCATTAACAAGACCATGGGTTCAATCCCCAACATGACAATATGTATATGTGTTTAAAATAATTTCACTTATTTAAACATCTGTAGAAAAATACTGAAAGCAAATATATGTTAACCATATATTTACATTTTCTAAATTGTATTTAATGAGTATTCTTTACTTTTAATAATGTGAAATTATCAAATATAAAATATCTTGCTTTGTTAATCTTCAATATATCTGCCTAAGGTAAAACAGGTACCAATCAATATCCTAAAGCAGTGGTTCTCAACCTGTGGGTTGCAACCCTTTAGGAGTTGAACAACCCTTTCACAGGGTGCCTTAAGACCACTGAAAAACACAGATATTTACATTATGGCTCATAACAGAAGCAAAATTACAGTTATGAAGTAGCAATGAAAATAATTTTATGGTTGGGAGTCACCACAACGTGGGGAACTGTGTTAAAGGATTGCAGCATTGAGAACATTGAGAACCACTGGCCTAAAGTAAAGTTTTTAACAACCAGATGGATTTTAAATCAAGAACTTCAGAAGAAGAAAAAAAAATTAAGGAAACCCTGGCATCACTGGAAGGAAAGAGAAGTAGATGGGGGAGGGGCCAGGGAATCAGGAAGGAAGAAAGGAAGGAGACAGAGAAAAAGGAAAGGGAAGGGAAGGATGGAAGGAACAGCTAAAGCACACAGAGCTTCTTAGGGAAGCAACCTGGCCTTCCAGGAACCAAGTGTTAATGCAGAGTCTATGAAAAGCTTTTCTCAGTCGGAAGGACTTTAATATAGAACTTAACCACTCCTATTCATGATGCTCTTAGCACATGCTAAGCAAACATTCCACCACTAAGCTGTACGACACCCTAAAACTATTTTTAAATATCTACCTCAAAAATTATTTTAAAATAAATGGTTTCCACTTGGATTTTAAGAACATTTCTTCAATTATGGCAGGAGCTGGTGAGGGAGCACTCCAGTCCCACTCCCTTGACTTCTTGTTTTTGTCACTTCAATAGCAAGTAGCCTGTGACGTTTTTCAAAAAATACTCCCACTGTTTATTTCCAAGTATGATTGCCCATCCTTATCTTACCTTCAACACCTTTAATCTCAGAATTCTGTAATGAAACCTTGTTGCTCTGTAGCTAGTAAGGTTGGAGGAGAGTCATGAAAAGAAAACTAGTGGAAGAAAGATGAGATTCTCATGGTGTTTCTCCATGGTTTCATAAAACAAAAAGGAATATAACCTTTACTGTTTTATGGCCTATTACTTTAAAAGTCACAATTAAACAAACAGTTAAAATAAAGGCAAGATTTGGAAGGACATGTTAGGTCTGGGGAGATGGCTTGGTGGATAAAGTACTTGGCCAGTAAACATGGTGACC
The DNA here is from genome assembly GCF_949786415.1 of Peromyscus eremicus. Taxonomy (NCBI): domain Eukaryota; kingdom Metazoa; phylum Chordata; class Mammalia; order Rodentia; family Cricetidae; genus Peromyscus; species Peromyscus eremicus. Next base: position 9,615,112 of record NC_081426.1, on the reverse strand, counting down.
TGAGTTCAGATCCTCAGAACCGACATAAAAGCCAGGTGGGTGTGATGGTCACATATCATCTCACACTTGGGAGGCAATGAGAGGGATCCCAGGGGCAAGCTGGACAGCTTGCTAATGTATTAGCCAGATTTGGTAAACTGTGAGATCAGTGAGAGACTCTGCTGTGATAATGACCATGGGGAACACTTGGGCAAAGCACCTGCTGCCAACCTCAGACCTCCTCATGTACATGAACATGTGTGCACACCGCATACACACACCCACACACATACACCAAAGAGAACAAGAAGTGCATGTTCTAGGAACCTTGAAAGCATGTTGAAGCAGAGTCACAAATGACGACTGTTGCTAGAGTCCACAGATGCTCCACAGCCTCACCCTATTCTCTGTCACTGCCCTTTTATGCCTCATGTGTTAGTTATGGATTGATTTTTATAAATAGCTATGAACATTGTAGTCACTGAGTAAGGTAAACATGAAGGTCCATTTACATAAGCACAGCACATTTTTATTTCATTTCACTGTTTTGAAATACTTGAAAATCATAAGGATATGTTAAGTTAGTGTTTTACTCTGTTTGAACATGGCTTAATTATTTTTATCTGTTTACTTGCAGGACATTGGAGATGTTGGTTCTCTCAGAATGGTTCATTTTGGTTTGGTGTAAATCACTAGAAACTCAAAAAAAAAAAAAACTTGCCTTTTTTGTATCTTTTTTTTGGGGGGGGGGGTTTCGAGACAGGGTTTCTCTGTGTAGCTTTGCGCCTCTCCTGGAACTCACTTGGTAGCCCAGGCTGGCCTCGAACTCACAGAGATCCGCCTGGCTCTGCCTCCCGAGTGCTGGGATTAAAGGCATGCGCCACTACTGCCCGGCCTTTTTCGTATCTTTTATATTGCCCTGATTCAATGTGCTGCATGTACCAGCTTTCCATGTATGGATTTTAATAGAAGGAAAGCTGGTACATGCAGCACAGCATAACAATAGCAAAGTGACCCTAAATAAAAGTCCTCAACCACTTATTTTCATAATGTGTGTACTTCTTAAATGTCAGAAACTATACATCATTTGGAGCATCAGAGGTAGAACATTTAAGTCTTATTCTCCCTCATCTTGTAAAATTTTCCTCCTTTGGGGGCTGTTGTTGGATTTTCTTTTACTCTAGCCCCACATTGGGTGCCAAAATGTTGTTGGGTTTTTTTGCTCTTTTCTCTTTTTTGGGGGGACACACCACCCAGCTCCCAAATAAATCAAACATGGAGGCTTATTCTTAATTATAAATGCCCAGCCTTAGCTTGACTTGTTTCTTGCCAGCTTTACTTAACCTAAATTATTTCATCTACCTTTTGCCTCTGGGCTTTTTCCTTTTCTTACTTCTGTATATCTTACTTTCACTCTTATTCTGTGGTTGGCTGTGTGGCTGTGTGGCTGGACCCTAGTGTCTTCCTCTCCTTGTTCTCTTGCTCCTCCTTCTTCTCCTCCCAGATTTCTCATTCTATTTATTCTGTCTGCCTGTCAGCCCTGCCTGTCTTTTCTCCTGCATAGCCATTGGCTGTTCAGCTCTTTATTAGACCATCAAGTGTTCTAGACAGGCAAAGTAACACAGCTTCACAGAGTTAAACAAATGCAGCATAAAAGAATGCAACACATCTTTGTATCATTAAACAAATGTTCCACAGCATAAGCAAATGTAACACATCTTAAAATAATATTCTATAACAGGGAGCTGTAGAGATGGCTCAGCAGTAAAGAGCACTTATCTTGCAGAGGACCCAGATTCAATTCCCAGCACCCACATGGTGGCTCATGGCTGTCCATAACTCCAATTCCAGGGAATCCAGTGCCCTCTTCTGACTTCCTCAGACACCAAGCACAGACATGTGGTGTGAGCCAAACACCCATAAATATATAATAAAAGAAATCTTTACAAAAATTTCTAATCCTGGTCTTATTTACATTACTAATTTATATTACTAATAAAATATTTGTTAAGCAAAAGTTCCTGTCAGACCTACTGGAACAGACACTTCTCCATCGTGGATCCTGCAATGAGGAACTGGTGGCCCTTGCCACAGCAAGCTGTCATCTTCCCATGGAGGCTACTGCTTCTTCAGATTTGAGCTCCATGAGCTCAGGGTTCCTCAAAACGTTGCAGAGAGTGCAGGTGGTACCTAGCCCTTTCTTTCCACAGTGCCACATGGAAATACGGAAATGGGGCTCAGGGAATACATTGGGGGGGGGAATACTCTGTCTCCTGTGGCTGTAATATGCTATCCTTTGTCCCTGACCCCAAGTCCCACCCATCTTCTCCCAGCACCTATAAAGTGACAGCACTGTAAGTTGTAAGCATGAAAGGCCCTTCCTTGTCCTCAATACCTGCCACTAGCAGATGACACATAGTTTATAACTATAGATGTCTTTGATAATATGAGTTAAACTGTCATCTTTCCAAAAACATGAGAGCAGGAAGGAGGTGAAAATTACATTTTTCAGTTTGCTACTGGCCTAAAAAGTTTTGAGTTTATAATCTTTGAGCCATCCTAATGACATGTTGGATTATTTTTTTTTTTTACTATTTCTATCCTTTCTCTTGCAGATAATCAAAGTTGACTAATTTTTTAAGTTTATTTGTATTTTTTTTATGTGCATCAGTGTTTTCCCTACATGTATGTCTGTGTAAGGATGTTGGAACCCCTGGAACTGGAGTTACAGATACTCTTGAGCTGCCATGTGGGTGCTGGAAATTGAACGTGGGTCATCCGGAAGAGCAGCCAGTGCTTTTAACCACTGAGCCATCTCTCCAGCCCCGAAGCTGACTAATTTTTAAAGAAAAGGTATGATTTTGCAAGGATGACGTCATTTCCTGCAGGTACTCTAGCTGTCAATCCCACAACCTCAAGCCACATTCCTGGTGCACTATAACTTTTTGCTACTTGACCACTATTTTCTGCAGCTGTGTGAGAATGGCAGTGGTCAGTACCCTCTCCAGTTTCTCTGTCAGGCAGTTCAAACTCTATGCTAGAATGTGGTTGTGAATACGTGTATTTATAGGTCCATGAATATTGTTCCTAGTGGTAAAGTTTGCCAGTTACCCACATGAACATTAAACAGAATCTCGTTTCCCATCTTCCCGACTGTTTCAGTTTCTTTTCTATTGCTGTCATAAACACCATGATGGAAAGTAACTTGGGAAGGAAAAGGTTTATTTCAGCTCTCAGGTCACAGTCCATCACTCACCATCCTGTAAGTTCAGGAACTCAAGGCAAGAACCTGGAGAGAGGAACTAAGCAGAGGCCCTTTAGGAATGCTGCTCAGCCTCTTATACAACTCAGAACCACCTGCTCAGGGATGGCATTGTACCCAGCAGGATAGGCCTTTCCACATCAATCATTAATCAAGAAAACGCCCTACTGACCTGCTGAAAGGCCATGAAGGAGGTCTTTCTCAACTGAAGTTCCTCTTCTCAGATAACTCTAGCTTGTGTCGAGTGGACAAAAAACAAAACCAATCAAGACACCAACTTCACATGTCTCTGGAATAATTAACTCAAACATAGTAAACTAAATTTAGTCACAAGAATCTAGTGTGGGTGCTAGAGAGATGACTCGGTAGCTGAGAGACCTTGCTGCTCTTGCAGACAACCTGAGTTTCATTCCTAGTACACATCAATAAACTGAGTTGGGAATAACAAATTCTAAATGTTGTTTGTTGTTTATTGAAAGACCAAGTAGCCAAAACTATGGTATTATACTTTCTTTTACTATGGTTTTAAATGTTAGTAAAGGAGTTAAAATTATACCAGTCTGGCATATTGACTGAGTTAAAGGCATTTGGAAGGGAAAAGCAGTAGCAAAATTACAGTTATGAAGTAGCAACGAAAATAATTTTATGGTTGGGGGGGGTCACCACAACATGAGGAACTGTATTAAAGGGTCGCGGCATTAGGAAGGTTGAGAACCACTGCTGTAGAACAAAAAGAAGTAACCATACCCAAGAGGAATAGAGAGTAAGAAATAATCAAACTGAGGGTTGAAATCAATAAAATAGAAACAAAGAGAACAATACAAAGAATCAATGAAACAATGAGTTGGTTCTTCGAGAAAATCGACCAGATAAACCCTTATCCAAACTTACTTTTTAGTTAGGTGGAGAGAGAATATCCAAATTAACAAAATAAAAAATAAAAAGGGGGACTTAAAAACAGACACTGAGGAAATCCAGAGAATCATGAGGACATACTTTAAAAAAAAAAACTATATTTCACCAAATTGTAAAATCAAAGAGAAAGATAGTTTTCTCCATAAGTACCACTTACCAAAGTTATATCAAGATCAGATAAACAATTTAAATAGACCTATAACCCCTAGTGAAATAGAAGCAGTCATTAAACTCTCCCAACCCCCCGCCAAAAAAAAGCCCAGGGCCAGATGGTTTTAGCACAGAACTTAATCAGACTTTTAAAGAATATTCCTCATGTTATTCCACAAAAGAGAAACAAAAGGGACATGGCCACATTTTATGAGACCACAGTCACCCGGATACCAAACCACATAAAGATTCAAGAACAAAGGAGAATTACAGACCAATCTCCCTCATGAACATGGATGTAAAAATACTCAATAAAATACCTGAAAACTGAATTCAAGAACACATCAGAAAGATCATCCACCATAATCAAGTAGGCTTTATGCTAGAGATGCAGGGATGATTTATTATATGAAAATCAGTAAATGTAATCTACCATATAAACAAAAAAAATACATGATCACCTCATTAGATTTAGAAAAGACCTTAGACAAAGTCTAACACCCCTTCATGATAAAAGCCCTAGAGAGATTAGGGATAAAAGAGACATACCTGAACATAATAAAGGCAATTTGTATCAAGCCAATAGCTAACATCAAATTAAGTGGAGAAAAACTCAAAGCAATTCCATTAAAATCAGGAACAAAACAAGCTTGTCAACTCACTCCATAATTTTAGCAACCCCACATCTAATAGAGGACTAATATCCAAAATATATAAAGAACTCAAGGAACTAGATATTGAAACACCAAATCCAATTAAAAATGGGGTACAGATCTAAACAGATTTCTCAATAGAGGAATCTCAAATGACTGAGAAACACTTACAGAAGTGTTCAACAGCCTGAGCCACCAGGGAAATGCAATTCAAAACTACTTTAAGATTCCATCTTATGCTTGTCAGAATGGCTAAAATCAAAAATGCAAGTAACAGCTCATGCTGGTAAGGATGTGGAGAAAGGGAGAATACTTCATTGCTGGTGGGAGTACAAACTTGGACAGACACTATGGTAATCAATATGGTGGCTTCTCAGATAGTTGGGAATTGATCTACCTCAAGATCCAACTATATCATTCTTAGGATAGATCCAAAGGACTCTCCAGCCTACTACAAGGACACTTGCTCAAGCATTTTCATTGAAGCTTTATTCATAATAACCAGAAACTGGAAACAAACTAGGTGTTCATCAACAGAAGAATGGATAAAGTGTGGTGCATTTACACAATAGACTTATTCAGCTGTTAAAAAAAATGACATCATGAAATTTGCAGGCAAATGGATGGAACTAGAAAAAAGTATCCTGAGTGAGGTAACGCAAACCTAGAAAGATAAATATGGTATGTGTTCACTTACAAGTGGATATTGGCAGTTAAGTAAATGATAGCCAAGATATAATCCATAGATCTAGAGAGGTTAGGTAAAGAGGAATGGGGGCGGGGAGCACATGCATGTCCTGGGTGGGGCACATAGAAGAGACTTTTGGGCAAACTGGAGGTGGGTGAGGATGAAAGGGGAGAGTCAGATGAGGGGGATGGGTAGAAGAAGAGAGTGTGGGGAGAAGATGGTTGGAATTGGAGGGCTTTGGGAAAGGGAGTAGAAACAGTACAGTGGAAACTTCCTGGAATCTATGAAGGTGATCCTAATGATGACTCCTAGTAATGGGGCATATGGAGTCTCAACCAGCCATCTCACTGATACCAGGCAAAGCTTCCAGTGGTGGGCCTGGGTTGCATTCAATTGAGTTGTTGGCCAAGAGGGCCCTTTGGAAATCCCCAAGCAACCCAAGCTGTTGCTAAGACAAAGGTTTGCTCTCTACAAACTGACAGTGGGGGCCTCATTGCTGTGGACAACACCAACAGAACTCATTGACCAAGGCAAAGTTGAGCTGGTGCCTACATGGAGCCTTCACCCCTGTGTTCTAGTCTCTTTGGTGAGGGAAGGTACCCTGCAGGCTACTGAAAGAGAAATGTGGAAACCAACCCAGTCACAAAACCTTTGACCGGCAGTCTGCTCTGAAATGGTGTCATAGAACTTGTGGGAATAGCCAATATCTGATTTGACTTAAGGCCCACTCCACAAGAATGAACGTGTATTAGTTTGGGTTTCTATTACTATGAAGAGACACCATGACCACAGCAACTCCTATAAAGAAAACATTTAATTGGGATGGTTCACTTAGAGTTTCAATCAGGGACAAGAATATATCCTGATGTATTTCCTGCCTACATACCTCCCGCCCACATGTGGTCAAGCACATCTGGTGCAGATGGGTCAAACAAACTTGTTTAGGGAAGTGAAAACATGAGGTTTGTTATCTTCCATAAACAATAGCCTTTAGCATTTCAGGAACTATGTCCTTGAGCAAGGGGCTTGCAGATCAGAGGCATTTTTGTTTCATGGATCTCTAAGGCATAATAATTAAAACTTAAAATGTAACTTTGGCTCTCACATCTGGTACCAACTTCTGTCTTAGTTTGGGTTTCTATTACTGTGAGACACCGTGACCATGGCAACTCTTTAAAAGAAAAAATTTAATTGGGGTGGCTAACTTAGAGTTTTAAAGGTCCATTCCATTATCATCATGATGGGGAGCATGGCAGCATGCAGTTAGATGTGGTACTGGAGGAACAGCTGAGAGTCCTACATCTTGCAGGCAACAGGAAGTCCACTGAGACACTAGGTGGTATCCTAAGTATAGGAAACCTCAAAGCCCACCCCCACAGTGACATACTTCCTCCAACAAGGCCATACCCACTCCAACAAAGCTACCTCTCCTAATAGTTCTACTCCCTATGAGATTATGGGGGCCAATTACATTCAAGCTATCACAGAGCCCATACCCAATACTGCTTGGGTAACCAAGAACCAGAGACTAGATAGCCCAGAGACCGAGGGTAAAGCCAAACACTACTGGTCTTTAAAAAAGTATCAATAAAATGACACCTAATGATATTCTGCTATACTCATAGATCAATGCCTTATCCAGTCATCATCAGAGAGGCTGCCTCTAGCAGCAGATGGGAACAGATGCGGAGACCCACAGCCAGACAGTACATGGAGAAAGAGTCTAAATAGAAGGTCTCTGCTGTGGATGTCTTTCTGTATGCTGTGAATATATGTTGCTCTAATTGGCTGATAAATAAAATGATGATTGGCCAGTAGCCAGGCAGGAAGTATAGGTGGGATAAGCAAACAAAAAGAATTCTGAGAAGAGAAAGGCTGAGTCAGCAGACACTAGCCTGCTGTCCAGGGAACTGCTGTGGGATGTTCTGTATGGCAAATGTGTTGCTCTGATTGGTTGGTAAATAAAACACTGATTGGCCAGTAGTCAGGCAGGAGGAAGTATAGGCGGGACAAGGAGGAGAATAAAGCTGGGAAGTAGAAGGCTGAGTCAGAGAGACACTGCCAGCTGCCACGATGACAAACAGCATGTGAAGATGCCGGTAAGCCACAAGCCACGTGGCAAGGTATAGATTTATAGAAATGGATTAATTTAAGCTGTAAGAACAGTTAGCAAGAAGCCTGCCACAGCCATACAGTTTGTAACCAATATAAGTCCCTGTGTTTACTTTATCGGGTCTGAGCGGCTGTGGGACTGGCAGGTGAGAGAGATTTGTCCTGACTGTGGGCCAGGCAGGAAAACTCTAGTTACTGGGAACAGCATGTAACAGCATACAGATAAAGCCACGGAATATGTGGCAACATATAGATTAACAAAAGTGGGCTGAGTTTAAGTGTAAGAGCTAGTCAGTAGTTAGCCTGAGCTAATGGCCAAGCAGTTTTAATTAATATAAGCCTCTGTGTGTTTACTTGGGTCTGAGCAGCTATGGATTAGGCAGGACACAGAAAAACTTCTGGCTACAAATGGTGCCCAACCGTTCCAGTTTCCACCTAAAACCTGAGAATACTTAATAAGCAATTCTAAACAGCCAAAAACAGGTTCCTGCTTCATATCTCGTGTGGGTGGCACGAGACGTCACAACATGCAGGCTTGAGCTACTCTATAGCTAGTTCATGGCATGCAGGCTTGACCTGCAGCATGGCAGATTCCAAGCTGCATGCTGGATATAGCTTTTGCTAGTACAGAAAAAAAAAGATTTCTGGGCTACACACTCCTTTGATAGAGGCATAGACCCACCACTGTCTCCCAGAGTCTGGCAGTGAGCATGGTTCCCCCAAAGCTGCTGGTAAATGTAGTTCCACCATGTTGGGAAGCTGAGGTAGGTGGAGCCAGCAGCCAAGGCTGCCATTTCAGTTCTAGTCATGCTGCAGTTTAAAGCAATAGATTCCCAATAAGACAGATTCAGATAAAATAAGACTTTAAATGGTTTACAGTGTGTAAAAATGTACATAGGCTTGAAAGAAAGAAGAAAAGGAGGATAGACAGTTAAATAAACAGTTTTTAAAAAATAAAGTCTTTAAAGAGACAATAAAGGTAGTATAAAAATAAGCCACGTAAAGATGGATTTTACAAAGAGAATCTGGATTGTATTGTCTTTGGGATTTTTTTTACTACAGAAAGACATTTGATTGTAAAGGCTGCTCAGTTAATCCAATATGTATATTTTAAAGGTATCTTGACTTCAAAATTTGGATCTAAGGATATGTTGCTTTGGAAAAGAGGCTCTGCTTTTGTTTCCACAGAAAGCAAGAGGCTATGGATTTGTTCCAGATTAAGATACATCAGGTTTGTGCCGGGCGGTGGTGGCGCACGCCTTTAATCCCAGCACTCGGGAGGCAGAGCCAGGCGGATCTCTGTGAGTTCGAGGCCAGTCTGGGCTACCAAGTGAGTTCCAGAAAAGGCGCAAAGCTACACAGAGAAACCCTGTCTCGAAAAACCAAAAAAAAAAAAAAAAAAAAAAAAAAAAAAAAAAAAAAAAGATACATCAGGTTTGACCAGCCAAGACCCCCTGAAAGGTCTCTGGTGACACCATGGCCCAGATGATCCAACATCCAGAATGGTTTCAAGGCAACTGACTTCTCAGGGATAAATTCTGTGGTCTACATATATAATAACACTCTTTCAGCATTTCTGTTTCCACATTAAGGCCTTGCTTTGACTTGGAATAAGTTCTTTGACAGCATATTATGTGATGAAATAGCCTGACTGAGGCACTGGAATTGTGAAATGCCCTGTGAATTTGCCAATCCGTGGGTGGAACCAGATATCCTTTGATAGAAAGGGCAGTGGATGCCAGAGGCTCCAATCCAGGTGCTGCTCCAGCCTCCTCTAATCAGGTCTAAATTGAACTGCTGTGGACGGAGTGGTGTCTGCTCAGGTGGGGAGGGGTTCACTGAACTGTTTTAACAATTCAATTCAACAGGAGCAAAACCTCACCAACACCCTGAAGTTGTTTCATGAATCTTGCTTTGTGTCTGATAAGAAGTCTATGCGTGTGCCCCAAATTTGAAGATACTGGCAATTGTGTAGATACATTCCTTGTCCCAGCCAGCTCTTGTCCACCTTGGGAGTATGTTTGCGATGGTCACTTGGAAAGGCAGGGGAATAGCCAGTGATATAACACTTCTGTTCTTAATAATTACAATTGAACTTTGCAGTAGTACTTGGCCCTTAAAGAGGTCACTGCTATGTTCCCTTCCACCTAGTGAAATAGTCTGGCAGTTACCTACTTCCGTGTCACTAGAAATGGTTCAGTACAAATACTCTATATTGGCAACTGAGACTGCATGATGGCAGTGCCTGGGTTTGTCTGTAATGAGTCCCTTTGCCAAATGCAGATGAGACAGGAATGAAACAGATAATGAGGGAAGCCCTCCTAGCTTGAGAATAGGTCTTGAGTTCAGTGAGTGAGTGCAGCAGTGCAGGAAGCGAGGGGGAGGTGTAGGTCAGTGTTTCCTGACCAGATTGCATGCCATTCTGGGCAATAATGTTGGCGTGATCTGAGCCAGCCAGGAGCATGTTGGGTGATTAGAAGTTTGAGATTCTTGGTCAAACTGAAGACTTATTTGGGTACCAGAAACCTTAACAAATAATCTCTCACCTTGAGCCACATACTTTGCTGAAAGTATGCTTTACTCCCCACCCACCATCCACCCCCAAATCTGTTTGGGGTTAGGGTTTGAGAAGTGAACAGAGACATGTGAAGAGGTTTGTTTAATGGCATGCTGTACTGGAACACTGAAGACCTGCAGCAGATGCAAATTCCAAGTCTTGTTACAATTTTTTAAGATTGTGAAACTATCAAAATGCACATGAATCAAGTTTTAATACACTGTCTGGGTGGAGGAGGCTGTCCATTACACCATTTCTTTCTTTGGGTTCTCAGGCATGGTTCGGCAGTGTAAGAACTCTGTAACATTAACATTAACATTGAATAAAAAGTAAATCTATGATTGTTAAAAAAAAAAAAGAAAAGGGGGGAGTGCTGTGGATGTCTTTCTGTATACTGTGAATATGTTGCTCTGATTGGTTGATAAATAAACCACTGATTGGCCAGTAGCCAGGCAGGAAGTATAGACAGGATAAGCAGACAAAAAGAATTTTGGGAAGAGGAAGGCTTAGTCCTTTAGCTACAGGTCTCCATCAAATATCTCTCCTCAGAGCTCAAGAAATCTTACAGAAGGGGAGGTAACAAGAATGTACAAGCCAGAGATGGTAGCAGACACCAGGAGAAGGCCCTCTGAATCAATTAAGCAAGGTGCGTATGAATTCACAGAGATTGAAGCAGCAAGCACAGAGCCTACATGAGTCTGCACCAGCTCCTCCCATATATATTATAGCTATTAGCTTAGTGGTTTTATGGGACTCTTTAGTGATAATGACTGGGTCTCTGACTCTTGTGCCTGCTCTTGAGACCCTTTTCCTCCTATTGGGTTGCCATATTCAACTTTGATATGATAGTTTTTGCTTCATCTTACTATATTTTATTTTGTCATGTCTGGTTACTGTCTCCTAGAAGCCTGTTTGTTTTCTAATGAGAGACAGAAAAGGGAGTGGATCTGGAGGGGAGGGGAGTTGGAGGAACTGGCAGGCATAGGGGGAGGGAAACTAGAATCAAGATGTATTAGATGAGAAAATAATCTGTTTTCAATAAAAGCAAAAAATACTTTTCAGGTCCATCTATTTTCTTGAAAATTTCATGTCTTTACAGCTGAATAAAACTGTTTTTTAAAAAATGCTGCATCCCTGCAGTGGTGGCACACTCCTTTAATCCCAGCACTCGGGAGGCAGAGGCAGGTAGATCTGAAGCACGATCCTAAGTTAGTCTTAACAATAAAAACCCGGAGTCAGATATCAAGGGTGAAAGCTGAAAGATCAAAGAAGGAGAGCAGCCACTAGAAACTTCTGACTTCTGTGAATCCTTGGACCAAATGGGGGAGATCTTGTCTCTACGAATCCTTAGACTGAATGGGATGGCAAGATTCTGTCACCACTAGCCTTATATGCCTGTCTCCACCTCCCTAGTGCTGGAATTAAAGGTGTGAGCCTCCCATGTGCTGGGATCAAAGACTTGAGCCTCTCATGTGCTGGTATTAAAGGCATGCACCACCACCAGCTGGCTCTGTTTCTCTTTTAGACTAGTTCATCTCATGTAGCCCAGGGTGGCCTTCCTGATCTTCCTGCTTCCTCCTCCCAAATACAGGGATTAAAGGTGTGTGCCACCACTGCCTGGCCTTTATGGTTAACTAATGGCTAGCTCTGCCCTCTGATCTCCAGGCAAAATTTATTTGTCAGAATACAAACAAAATATCATACAACATAGATCTCTGTGAGTTTGAGGTCAGCCTGGTCTACAGAGCTAGTACCAAGACAGCCAGAGCTACACAGAGAAACCCTATCTCCAAAAACAAACAAACAAGCAAACAAAACAAAACAAGTCGGCAAGATAGATTGGACCATTGTATACTATTCCTAGAAATGTAAAGTAGTGCAATCACTTGAAAACAGCATGATAGTTCCTCAAAAACTTCCAATAGAATTACTGTATGATCCATCATTACCACTGTCTACGCATGCCCAAGAGAACTCAAAGGAAGAACTCAAATAGGTATCTACACTTCCATGTCAAAAGCAGTATTATTCATAACAGCGAAAAGGTAGACGTACCCAAATGTCCACCAACAGATGAATGGATAAATAAAATGTGGTGTATACACATACACATTGGGATGTTCAACTTCAAAGGAAGGCAGTTCCGACATATGCTGCAACACAGATGGATGGACGTTGAAGACGTGGTGCTAAGAGAAATACACCAGTCACAAAAAGACAAGCATATCATTTCAGTGAAAGGAGATATCAAGAGGAGTCAAATCTGTAGACATGGGAAGTAGCTCTGTAGTTGTCATGGTTGAAGGGACAGGAGAACCAGGACCTATTTGTTAATTAAGTGCATATAGAGATTTGGTGCTTCATGATTAGAACATTCTAGAGGTTGATTTCATAACCTACTGAATCACACACTTAGAATGAATGAAGATGGTAAATTGTATATTATATTTAATTTATCACAATTTTAAAATATGTAATTGTAATGATGATTTTGAAGGCTCTGAAATAGATTCATTGAGATCTACTCTGTCTTGAAGTAACTCCAAAAAAAAAGAGGAAGATTTCATTAAGGCTACTTTTACACTTTAACAACTTAGAATTATAACCTGAGTTTTATAATTATCAATTTGCATTTTTAAAATTTATGAAGCCAGACAGTGGTGGTGCACCCCTTTAACTCCAGCACTTGGGAGGTAGAGGCAAGTGGATCTCAGAATTCAAGGTCAGCCTGGTCTACAGAGTGAGTTCCAGAACAGCCAGGGATATACAGAGAAATCCTATCTTGAAAAAAAACAAAAAAACAAACAAAAAAATCATGGAAGAACTGCAGAAAGAATTAATGAGAAAATACCTGTTACTGTATCAAGATTGCAAAATGCAAAGCTAATGAAAGTCAACCAGTTTCCTCTATTCCAACACAAAGCAGAGTCTGAACTTAAGAACACAATCCTTAATGTTGGGGACATGGTTCAGTGGTGCTTGCCTAGCACGCACAAGGTCTTAGTCAATCCTCAATGACACACACATGGACACAAACAAAAACTCCCCAAAATAAAATGCTTATGTGTAAGCCTAGCAAATCGGTAAGATCTAGCCACTGAAACGTGTAAGATTCTGATCAAAGAACCAAATAAGTATAATGTGCTTGTGGTTTAGAAGACTCTACTCTCCAGAGATCAGTCCTTTCCAACTTAAGCTACAGAGTTGTTCAATTCCAACCCAAACCTCACAAACTATAGGGATCAACAAACTGATTCTAATGTTTATATGGAGAGAAGCAAAAGAACCAGCCTGGTCAACACAATAGTCAAGAGAGGAAGCAGAGACTACCACTACTCAAGTTTAAAGCCCACCACAAAGCCCCCATATTGGAAACATCCTGGTATTGGTGAAGGAAGAGGCAAATAGATCAATGAACTAGAAATAGACTTATCCTATATATAGTCAATATTCCTTTGACAAAGGACCAAAGGCAGTACAACGAACCAAATGAAAGACACTTCATTTGTGGTTTGGAACAAATGGATATACACATGAAAAAAAGACAATGAATCTCTAGACAGAGACATTACAATCTTTATAGAAACCGACTGTAAAATTTAAAGCTATGGAATTCCTAACAGGCATGGAGGTGGCTGGCTCAGTTGCTAATATGTGTACTGCACAGTATGAGGACCTTAGATCCCAGAGCCCACATCAAAGTCTCACCCAGTAGCCTGGACTTAATTGAGGAGGTAGAAATAAAAGGACACCTGGGGTTTGCTGGCCAGCCAGTCAGATGAATCAATGAGCCCCAGGTTCTGTGAGAGACTGAACTCTCTCTACACTGTCTCAAGAAAAATGGTGGTGCTCAAATGAGGACAATCCAGCATTCACCACTGCTTTCCACGTGCACAGGAAAATGTAATAAAATTCTTAAAAAGATAATGTTGGAGAAAGTCTAAAGGGCCTTGGGTTTGGTAGTCATGTTTTAGATGTGACACCAGGGGCAAGATTCATGAAAGAAAGAACTGACAGACTGTATTTCATTAAAATTAAATTAGTATATTCTGAAATAGTCAGTATAAAAAACATGAACACACAAGCCAAGCTTCCAGAAGATGGTGGATGACACCCACCCACAGACTGCTACAATCTGTGGGAATAATCTGGGATATCTGGAATACAGCTATCCTAAGAGGTGGGTGATGGTGGAAAAATACTAGTTTTAGGAGCAAAGTAAAATAGGAAACTTCCTAGTGTAAAGCAGAAGGAGAAAGAATTCCTTCAGAGTAGTTAGCCCCATTTGGCAATGCTCTCCACCCAGTGAAGGAGTCTAACTGAGGAATACTGGAACTACAGCTCAAAACAGAGAAAGACCCAGAAAATGTGCACTGTATTTCCGCAACAGGACGGAGTGGGAGGAGACAGAAGCTGCAGAGGTAGGTACACCTGGAGAGGGGGAGGTAGGTGGGAAAATCTTCTCTTCCCCACATTTGCTATTCTAACAGAACAGTGGCAAAAAGCCAGTTTAAAATGACCTCTGTTGAGTCCATGGCTTGGCAACCCTAGAGGAAAAGTATCTACACTCTAGAAAGCCATAGCAAAGATCAAGAGAATCTACTCTAAAACATCCTGCAGACTTCGGTGGAGCAGGACAATTTTGACTCTGAACAATTTAATGTTCAAAGTAGAAGTTGGTCTGAGCTGAGGTCTAGATAGAGTGTACCCGTTGTGATAGTCTCCACATCCAGAACCACTCACCAAAGCATCACCAGATGGAACTAGTTCCCATGACCCACAAAAAAAGAAAAAAAAAAGCCCCTCAGTGGACCGCGCAGAGGAACAACTGACATCTGGGACCCGCCATCAGACAGGGCAGGGCCATCTGCAGAAGACCATCAAGACAAGACAGGGCCAGGCAGAGACAGCATAGATGCAGCGCCCTGCTGCAGACCTTACCATCACATTGCTGGTACCTTTATTTAACATCTAATGTCTGTTTACTGGACAAGCTTTGTGCCCCCCCTGCCCCCGTCTCTGTCTCTGTCTCTCTCTCTCCCCCTCTCTTTCTCCTCTTGCTCCCCTCCCCCGCTCTCTCTCTCCTTTCCTTCTTCTGACCCTGCTGAGGAAGGATTGCTTTAGGTTCGTCTACTGCATTTCTTTATCTCTTCCTCTTGGCAATACATGTTCACCTTATGACATCTCCTGGTTTTACAGTTCTTCCCTTGTATTTACTTTTCCCTCCCCTATTTTTCTCAGCACCTAATCCTAACCACAAGTATTACTCTTTGCTCATATCCACACTTTACTTAGTGCACACAGTACTATATATGTTCCTTTACTTCACAAAGAATACTGGAGTTGAGAGGCAATTATTTTAAAATAGGTACTATAGCATTTTCATAGTAGACTTCAGCATCAGTGATGGTTACTTCTGCATCTTGTCTTGGAAGTACAGAGCACCGAACCTGATGTCTTGAGCATGTGAGCTGAGGGTCCAACCACTGAGCTATTGCCCCAGCACAGAGAAATGAAACATAGCTCAGGCTAGTATTAATTCAGCCTTATTTGATCATTACAAATACTTCCATTGAAAAAATATTATTTTTTATAAACCCAACCAGTGATCAAATCCTAGCTATAAAAGACGTAATGCAGAAAGAACAGAAATATGAGAAGCCAAAGCAACCTGAATCATCCTGAAATTACCAATTCTATAGTACTGGCTTCCAGTTAGATGAAATTCTAGACAAGTGATGATTATATAATGTTCATTAAAATCAAAGAGGACATGAGTAAATTCTCAAATTAACTACAAACAACACAAACAACTAAAGGAAATGAATACAGCATACTAAAATGAAATTCAATAAAGAGAAATACTGAAAAGAACAAATTGAAATACTGAATATGATTAGTGTGGTGGTTTGAATAAGAATGGGCCCCATAGGCTCATATATTTGACTGCTTTGTCATTAGGGAGTAGCACCACTTGAAAAGAATTAGCAAGTGTGTCCTTGTTGGAGGAAATATGTCACTGGGAGTAGACTTTGAGGTTTCAAAAGCCCTAACTCCTGACTCAGTGTCTCTCTTCCTGTTGTCTATGGATTGAGATGTAGACCTCTCAGCTATTTCTCCAACAACACCATGTCTGCCAGGCATAATGATAGTGGACTAAACCTCTGAAACTGTAAGCAAGCCCCAATTAAATGCTTTCTCTTATAAGAGTTGCCGTGGTCATGGTATCTCTTCACAGCAATAGTAACCTTAACTAAGACAATTATTGTACTGGTTAATGTTAATTGTCAACTTGAAAGAAGCTACATCACTTGGGAGATAGATCTGTAAGCATGCCTGTGAGGATTTATCTTGATCCTATTAACTGAGGAAGGAAGACCCACCCACTGTGGGTGGAACATTCCCTGGCCATGGTCCTGGTTGTGGAGAAGGGGAATTGAGAAGCATCAGGCTGTTACTTGAATAGTCCAAGAAAATTATCAGCTAAAGCAGAGAGAGAATTGGTTCTGATAGAAAAGAAATTACAAGATGCACACGTGGATCATTTGGATCTACAGCTTGTTTGTATTCTGGTTATTTTACCTTCTACACATTCCCCTACAGGGATTTGAATGCAAAGAGAAGATAATATGTTAGAATGGATATTTTTACCACACAGAGTAAAAAAATTAAAGACATATGTAGAAAATGTTTCTGAGTTGATTCTAAAAGGAAAATTAAGACTTTGTCAATTAGCAGGAATAGACCAAGCAGAAATTGTAGTACCTTTTACTAATCCTGAAATTGATAAATTATGGGCAGAAAGTAAACATTGGAAAAGAGCTTGCAATAATTTTTTTTGGGAGAGATTAGCAACAAATATCCCAAAAGCAAGAGAATTTAGTTTATAAAGAGAACTGACTGGATCATTCCTCATATTGTACAGGGAACACCAATTTCTGGAGCCCTACATTCTATACTGATGCAAATAAGTCAGGAAAGGCAGGTTATAAGTCAGAAAATTTAAGTAAAGTGGCTCAAAGCCCATATGATTCTGTTCAATAGCCTGAATTTTATGCTATTCTCATGGTATTATTAGATTTTTCCATAACCTCTTAATATAGTTACTGACTCTCAATATGCAGAAAGAGTTGTTTTACATATTGAAACTGCTGAACTTATTCCAGATGATTCAGAATTAACTTTGTTATTTATTCAATAAAAAGAAATAGTCAGAAATAGAAATCATCCCTTATATATAACACATATCAGATCCATACAGGTCTACCAGGCCCTCAGCACAAGGTAATGATGAAATTGATCAGTTATTGGTAGGAAATGTGCTGGGGGGGCCTCAAAATGTCATAAGAAGTACCATGTTTAAAAAAGGGAGGGCTTAAAAAAGATTTTTTTCACCACTTGGCAACAATCCAAGGAAATTATAAAGAAATGTCCTACTTGTTCTTCGTATAACTAAATTCCACTACCTGCAGGAAGTAACCCAAAGGGTACTCAAAGAAATGAAATTTGGCAAATGTATGTATTTCATTTTGCAGAGTTTGAAAAATTAAAAAAAGGTACACCATACTATAGATACATATTCAGGATTTCAATGGGCAATTGCTTTGAGTTCTGAAAAGTCTGATTCTATAATTACACAGCTATTAGAAGTTATGGCCATCATGGGTGTACCTGTACAAATTAAGACTGACAATGCTCCAGCATATGTCTCTAGTAAAATGAAACAGATTTTTGCATATTGCAATATAAAGCACATTACAGGTATACCACAATCCTTCAGGCCAAGCAGTCATAGAAAGATCTAATTGAACTCTAAAAGATATGCTTGATAAACAGAAAGGGGTAATAAAGACCCCCAGAGATAGATTACACAATGCTTTATTAACTTTAAATTTTCTAAATGCCAATGAGAAAGGAAATGACAGCTGTGGAGAGACATTGGATAATAGAAAGAACTATGGAATTAAATCAGACTGTATACTTCAAAGATGTGTTGCACTCAGAATGGAAACTAGGATATGTATTATGTTGGGGAAGAGGTTTTGCTTTTGTTTCCACAGGAGAAGAAAAGCTATGGATACCATCAAAGTTGATAAAGAATAGATTCAAACAAGAGAGACCTCTTACTAAGAAGAGGTGATAGTTAATCAGCTAGCAATCTAAACTAACTTACAAGACTAACAAATGCTTTTCATTTGATCAGATATAACTTATCACAAGGGAAATTCCCCAGAGTTAGGGTTGGGGCAGAGTTCTGTTTTTGTCTTTCAGGAGAATGAAGGCTAAGGAATCTGAAGACCACTGGACAAATGAGACATCTGAAGAAAAAGGATGAATCATCCAGAAAAAATATCCCAAGAAAAAGAGTAAATTGGCCTATTGGTGTATCACATTTCCAACAGGATAAAATTTCATAAATCTTCCCAAGTGTTTGTTTCTGCTGTTCTCTATAGATATTTAATATAAATGGTCTTTTTGTAGTCCATTACATTGAAAATTAAACCTGGCTTTGGAGTTAGAGCATGGCTCTCTCCTTCTCTAAACACAAGCATGCTTGTTAAAGGAAAATCCAAAATCTCTATCTCATATCAGAAGAGCCACCTGATATGGGACAGAAGAAAAACCACAATTAAGGGACTATTCTGTTGCCACTAATCTCATAATTCTCTGGTTTTGGCTCTTTTGAAACTTTTCTCAAGGTATAAATATTATCTCAAAATTTATAAGATTAATATATATATTAAACTTTTTGTCATGATATTAATGATCATATAGAGTACTAACTAATTCTAGAAAAAGGCTTCATCTAGCTTTCTGTACATGATTTCTGGTTTGAGTCTCTATCAGGTAACCATAAATTAAATTTTGTACTCTGGATGTACATAACAAATTGTGGTCCTTTAACCTCTTTGAGATCTGCTGCATATGACATTTAAAATCTTTAAGTTTTCTGCAGTGAGCCATGGCCATGCCTAACAGTGACCTCCAAAGTCTCCAAAAGGAAGATGGGGCCCCACAATGACAATTCCACCTGGATTGTGGTAATGCCACCAAGCTGACAAATACCACCCAAAGATCAGCTTTGGACTACAAACAGTTCAGGACAATTTTGAGATGGCTAGCTGAGATGATCCAGCCTCACAGACTACTCTAGCCAGGACTTGAGACAAGCCCTGCACTTTCCTATTACACAAAGACTGGACATAAATGATATAGCTAGATCTCCTAGGAATTGACAATTATCCCATTTTTTTCAGCATCTCCTAAAGAAACTGTCACCTCCAGACAACAGGAAGCAATTTTAAGAACATGACGCCTAAATTCCCAAGAGGTGGAGTGGGCAGTTTTTGGTCATTCAGTGGGTTATGGATATTTGCCATTGTTTAGGGGGGTTGGTTACAAGTTGTTATTGCTAATGATCAGGAAAAAAGCTGAACAAAAGAGATTAGATTCAGGGATATCATTCTAAAAAGAAAAAGGGGGGATTTAGAAATAGGATAAAAGGGTAGACTATTTAATCTATTTTTAAAACAAAAAGCAACTACTAGTTTTATATTGTTTTACATTGGTATGGATTTTGTATATTGACACAAATTTGAGGGTTTTTTAATGCTATATATATGTTTCTACTCTTGTTTAAGATATTTTTGTATATTGAACACATATATTTCTACTCTTGTTCAAGATATTGTACCTATACAGGTCATTTAACAATAAAGTTATTATTACCAACTATTTAGGATAATAAAGAAATGCAAGTTAGTAGTTAGTCGCCTATTACAATCAAACTTGCAGTCATGTTAGGTATGTTTCCAAGGTCAAACAGAGATATATTTTAGATAGACAGGTCATCTTCAAACACTTCAGAGATCTACAGAACATGGCATTTAAGATATTTTAATAACACAAGGTTCTTTTTTTTTTTTTTTTTGTTTTTTTTGTTTTTTTTGTTTTTCGAGACAGGGTTTCTCTGTGAAGCTTTGTGCCTTTCCTGGGACTCACTTGGTAGTCCAGGATGGCCTCGAACTCACAGAGATCCGCCTGGCTCTGCCTCCCGAGTGCTGGGATTAAAGGCGTGCGCCACCACCGCCCGGCCAGTTCTTTTTTTTTTTATGACAATGAGACATGTCTGCTCCTGGCAGCACCAATCTACTTTAGAGAAAATTATGGGTATTGAAGAAACTCCATTTGGAGTTTATTTTCTTTGTGGCAAAAGTTAGCCACTGGGCAATAAACTGCCTGTGCCTCTACTGCTGACAATATGCTGTCCAAATTGGACAAGCAGGACACAAAAGGAAGTGACTACTGAATTTTGCCAAGACAAAGATGGACAGTCCTTCAAAACTCCTGCTTCACAGAAAAGTCTATCAGATATTCTAGGCCTCTAGGCTAAAGATGGATGCCCCAATGTTGCAAAGGAATCTTGGGTGACTGTCCAGGCAGCTAGTTGTTTCTCTCATTTCTTAGTTTTGGAAGTTGTTACTTTGCATTTCTGGTTTACTCAGGTAACATTATTTTCTTCTCAGGTCCCTGATGGGGCTGAAGACTAGATAGTTGTAGTTTTCCTTGTTACCAGACTCAGAAAAGAAACTCCTAAAAGAGGTGTAAAGTGTATAAGGTTGAGAGACATAAAAAGACAGTTTGGGTTGGTAATACAAGTTAGGAGAGAAAGTGAATTTGGTTCAACACTTTGGACTCACCAAGATAGGACAGATAATAAAGTATTTTCTCTGAATTTGTCAAATACAAATGGACTGGACATTTTTAATGTAATTCTTACCTGTATATATTTGTATATAGTTATTATATGTATTATATATGGTTTTACTAAGTTAAACTCTTCCTTTCTCTTTTTTTTTTTTTTTTTTTGATCATGTTCTGACAAATAGCTTGCTTGGAGTCAGAGGGCAGAGTTAGCCACTAGTGACAAAAATTAACCATAGAGGTTTTGGAAGACTGAGGACAGATAGGAGAGGAAGTAGTAAGGTGGGTGGAAAGGGATGTGGCTCTCTGTTTGGAGGCAGGAGCAGAGTAGATAGGAAGGACTGGTAGCTTCTCTGCTTCTCTGACCTTTCAGGCTCTCACCCCAATATCTGATCCTGGATTTTTATTGATAAAGAATAATTAGAGTAACATTTCAGGTAACTGTCCACTGGGGGAAAGGAGACAATCAGACTTTCCGGGGTCTGTTGGATACTGGTTCTGAACTGACACTGATTCCGTGAGACCCAAGGAAACATTGTGACCCTCTGGTTAGGAAAGGGCTTGTGGAGGTCAAGTAATCAATGGAGTTTTAGCTGAAATCTGACTCACAGTAGGTCCAGTGGATTCCTGAACTAATCCTGTGGTTATTTCCCCAGTCCTAGACTGTATCATTGGGATAGATAGACTTAGAAGTTGGAAGAATTTTCACATTGGTTCCCTGACCTGTGGATGAGGCCTAATATGCTTGGAAAGGCTAACTGAAGGCCTTCTGCCAAGGAAAATAGTGACTCAAAAAACAGTATCGCATCCCTAGAGGAATTGTAGAAATTAGTGCCACCATCAAGGACTTGAAAGATGCAGGGGTGATTGTTCTCAGCCCATCTTCCTTTCACTCTCTCTTTTCTTTTTTTTTTTTTTTTTTGGTTTTTCCGAGACAAGGTTTCTCTGTGTAGCTTTGTGCCTTTCCTGGAACTCACTTGTAGCCCAGGCTGTCCTCGAACTCACAGAGATCTGCCTGGCTCTGCCTCCCAAGTGCTGGGATTAAAGGCGTGCGCCACCACCGTCCGTCTCCTTTCACTCTCTTATCTGGCCAGTACAGAAGACAGACAGAGCATGGAGAATAACAGTTGGTTATCAAAAACTCAAATGGTGATTTAATTGCAGCTGCTATACCAGATGTGGTATCCTTACATGAACAGATTGACACATCTGGTACATGGTACACAGCTATTGATCTAACAAATGCCTTTTTCTAGGTACCTATCCATAAGGACCACCAGAAGCAAGTTGCTTTCAGTTGGCAAGGCCAGCAGTATACCTTTCCAGTTTTACCTCAAGGATATATTAACTCTCCAGTCCTGTGCCATAACTTAACTTGAAGGGGTGGTCTGTTTCTCCCACATAGTATCACAGTGGTACACTATATTGATAACATTATGCAGATGGGATCAAGAGAGCAGGAGGTAGCAACCATTTGAGATCCATTAGTAACACATATGCACATCAAAAGTGGGAAATAAATCCAACCAAAATTCAAGGGCCTACCTCAGTGAAATTCTTAGGAGTCCAGTGGTGTGAACCATGCAGAGATATTCCCTCTAAGGTAAAGGATAAGTTATTGAACCTGGCCTCTCCCACCACCAAGAAAGAAGTACAATGTTTAGCAGGCCTATTTGGATTCTGGAAACAGCACATTCCTCACTTGGGTGTGTTACTCTGCCCCATATACAAGGGACTCAGAAAGCTGCCAGCTCTGTGTGAGGCCTGGGACAGGAGAAGGCTCTTCAATAGGCCCAGGCTGCTGTGCAGGCTGCTCTACCACTTAGACCATAGGATCCAGCAAATCTGGTGGTACTTGAGGTGTCAGTGGCAGATAGGAATCCTGTTTGGAGCCTTTGTCAGGCCCCTATCGGTGAATCACAAAAGAGACCTTTGGAATTTGAGAGCAAGGCTCTACCATCCTCTGCAGACAACTATTCCCACTTTGTGCCGGGAGCCATTCCCTGGCGGTGGATGGGTCCTGCAGAGGATGTAAGGAGTCGGTGGGAGAAGGATGTGAGCCAGGCCATGGTGGTCGGGAGAATCTTACAGCCTGACTGACTAGCAGCCAGTGTTTCTTTATTTATACAGAATTTAGTTAGCAGGGATACATTCATGATGTTCCAAAACATAGATCATATCATTTTTGGTTTTGAACATGTGTCTCACTTCCTTTTGCTCATCTTTTAGTCATCATTAATAAACTATGACAGAACACAGTTATCATTTCCAATCATTTTCCCTCAAGTTTTGACATCATTAATAAACAGAGTTATCATTCTTACTCATTAACCCCATAACTTAATTTTTGAGAATCTAGAGGCATATGACAGCCTGTGCTCAGGCTGACTGTTTTGGTTGCTTCAAGGACATTAGACCAAAACAAAACCTTCAACCACCCTGGGCATTTTGCCATGTCTCAAGCAGTGTATTATTAACTCTTAGTGGTCAGAGTGCCCAGGAAAAATCCTCAGGCTAAAACTGTTGCATTTATTATTTAAATTCTGGTATAATACAATCAATGTTCACATTTATATCCTTATAGAATTTGTCGATATGTCTAATCCTGGCATTCTGTTGTTCCTTGGTCATATGACATTATAGTGGCTCTGCATGAATTAACTTCTAAAAGAGGGAGGTCCTAATACCTCATACTTTTATCATCTTTCCACTCCATACTTTGTTCATCAATATGCCTCTATGTAGGGCAGAGTTGTATGCCATGTAATTGTCTGAGTGTACAGTGGGAAGAGCCTTGTAATCTGAACTGTGGACAATTCCTCTAGCCCACTGAATCTTGTTGACCTTTTTGAATTTTACTTTGTTTTGAATATCTTGTTCCTGTGTAAGTAGAGGGACAAATGTTTCAAGAATGCCTCATAGCCTCATGAAGAGACCTCTGGCTTCTTCTTTATGTGTCACAACCTCCAAGGCATAAGGAAGACCTTCAAGTAGATAAGGATATCTCCCTCAAAGTATGTGTGTGGGGGGGATAGTATGTTCAGGACTTTCCTGGGTGAGCTTAGAAGCAGCATTCCTGGGAGAAGGCATAAATGATTCGTAAGGAATTTTCCATCAACCCAATATTGTCAAGTTGTACAAATATTAAAAGTGCCCCAAGTATGTAACAGGTGGAGATGAAAACCAAAGGTGACATGGCAGCCATCATGTGGCTCATCTTTGCTGGATCTTTGTCAAGCAGCTGTGCTGGCTTTATGACTTCTGCCATTCCATTCAGATATGGCTGTGCCACCTTTGAGTGACAGCTCCTGGCTGTTATTGGGCCTTAGTGGAAGTGGAATATTTGACAATGGGCCACCAAGTTACCATGCAACCTGAACTGCCCATCATGAGCTAGGTATTATTGGACCCACCAAGTCATAAAGTAGGATGTGCACAGCAGTAATCTATTATCAAATCGAAATGCTAGATATGAGATCAGGCCTGAGCAGATCCCAAAGGACCAGCAAGTTACATAAAGAAGTTGCCCAAATGCCTATGGTTTCTACTCCTCCTTACAATGCTGTTTGCTACCAAGCCTCATGGTAACAATGTACCTATAGCCTCATGGAGTGTGCCTTATGATTAGTTGTCTGCAGGAAAAAGAACTGGTCCTGGTTTACTGATGGTTCTACATGTTATGTAGGCACCACTGAAGTGGACAGCTGCAACATTACAGCCTTTTTATGGGACAACCCTGAAAGATACCTGTGAGGGGAAATCTTTACAGGGGGCAGAACTTCAGGTAGTAGACATGTTATACATTTTGTTTAGAAGTAGAGATGGCTATATGTGCCATTGTTCACTCATCCATGGACTGTAGCCAATGATTGGCTGGACGTTCAGAGAATTGGTGAAAAAAATAGCTTCGGAAGAAATATGTGGATACATATCTCTAAATGGGTGAAGGATTTAAAGATACTCATCTCCCATATAAATGCTCACCAAAGGGTGACTTCAGATAAGCATTTTTAATAATCAAGTAGATAGGATGACCCATCCTGTGGACAGTCATGGGTTTCCCAGCCACTCCTGTCATTGCCCAATGGGTCCATGAACAAAGTGGCCATGGTGGCAAAGATGGGAGGTTATGCAAGGGTTTGACAACATGGATGTCCACTCAGCAAAGCTGACCTGGCTATAGCTACTGCTGAGTGACAGATCTGACAAGAGCAGAGACAAACACCAAGCCCCAGATATGGCACCATTCCCTGGGTTAACCAGTTAGCAACCTAGTGGCAGGCTGACCACACTGGACCACTTCCTCTGTGGACAGGACAATGCTTTGTCAATACTAGAGTAGACACTTTATTCTGGTCATGGATTTGTTTTTCTTATATGTAATACTTCTGCCAAAACCACCATCTGTGGACTACAGAATGCCTTATCCACCATCATGGTATTACACATAGTATGGCTTCACCAAGGAACTCACTTCATAGCCAGAGAAGTGTGACAGTGGACCACAATATAGAATCCACTGGTCTTACCATGGCCCCCACCATCCTGGAGCAGCTGGCCTGATAGAAAGATGGAATGGCCTTGAAGACACAGTTACAGTGTCAATTAGGTGGCAGCATCCTGGAGAGCTGGGGCAGGGTTCTCCAGAAGGCTGTGCATGCTTTGAACTGGCACCAACATATGGAGCCATGACCCACAGGTCCAGAAATCAAGGGTGAAAAGGGGAAAATAGTTCCACTCATTATAACCCAAGTGACATACTAAGAAAATTTTTGCTTCCTGTTCCTGTGACCTCAAGTTCTGCCAGCCTAGAAGTTTCGGTTCCAGAGTTGGGAGTGCTCCTGCCAGGAGCCACAGCAAACATTCCATTGAACTGGGACCTCAGTTTTCCTCCTGGCCACTTTGGGCTTCTGATGCCTTTAAGCCAGTAGACTAAGAAAGGAATAACAGTGTTAGGAGAGGTGATTGATCCAAATTACCATGGGAAAACTGGATTGCTTCTCCACAGTGGAAGTAAGAAAGATGTCTGGAGTCCAGGAGGTCCTTCAGGGCATCTCTTGGTGCTACCAGGTCCTGAGATTAAAGTCATTGAAAACTGCGATTGCCTAATCCTGGCAGGATGACAAAGGGCACAGACCCATCAGTAATGAAGGTATGGGTCACTGCTCCAGGAAAAGAACCAAGATCTGCTGAGGGACTTGCCGAGGGTGGAGGAAATACAGAATGGGTAGTAGAAGATGGTAGTTCTAAATACCATCTAAGGCCACGTGACCAGTTGCAGAAATGAATATTATGGTTGACATGAGCATTTCTGTTGTATTTTGTTAAGATTGTGTTTGTACAGATATTTTTGTTTTCTTTCCTCCATTTCTTTATCATGTGATATAATATCAGTTAAGAGAATATCAATGATTATCATACTTAAGTTTGAGATACTAAAAGAATGTCCCTCAAAGGACATTGACACCTAAATTTATAATGCTTTGCAATTGTACATGGGACAGTTT
Organism: Peromyscus eremicus; assembly: GCF_949786415.1. Lineage (NCBI taxonomy): Eukaryota > Metazoa > Chordata > Mammalia > Rodentia > Cricetidae > Peromyscus > Peromyscus eremicus. The sequence goes on along the minus strand of NC_081426.1, from coordinate 9,588,585 downwards.
AGGTATTATTATGATCTGGTTACTTTTTCATTCGGAAATTAATCATAACAAGGAGATATGATTGTGTGTCAAGTTGATGGGGGGGGGGACTTGTGATGGCTATTCTTGGTTGTCAACTTGATTACATCTGGAATTAACTAAAACTCCAAAATGGAGTTGCACACTTGTGAGGGATTTTTGCTTAATTTGAAGTAGGAATGTCCACCTCTAATCTGTATCTTTGAGGTGGGAAGAAACACCTTTAATCCACATCTACACCTCCTGCTGGAAGCCTATATAAGGACATGGAAGAAGAAAGCAAGCTCTATCTCTCTCTTTCTCCCTCTCTTTCTCCCTCTCCCTCTCCCTCTGCCTCTGCCTCCCTCCCTCCCTCTTACTCTCTCCTTGCCTACTTGCTCTGCCTTGCGGGCAAGTCCATTCCTTCATACTGGAATTAGAGTCTACTTCTTCAGGATTCCAGTGCATATTGAAGACCAGCGAGACAGCTGGACTGAACAACTCCTGGACTGGAAAAACAAGAACAAACCAAATCCGAATCCAGTAGACAGCAAGAAATACTAAAAACCAGTGCAGAAATGAATGCAACAGGATAAAGCAAACGGCACAAGGATAGAGAAATCTGAGTGCTGGTTCTTTGAGAACATTAACAAGCATGACAGATCCTTGGCCCAGCCAACCAAAAGAAAGGAAGAAATGACCCAAATTGACAGAATCAGAAATTAACAGAGAAATATTACAACAGACACCCAAAAAAATCAGAATATTGTTAAGGAATACTTTTAAAATCCATACTCCATTGAGTTAGGAAACCTAATTCCTAGGTTCATCCAAACCACCAGAGTTAAGAAGAGAGCAACAACCTAAACAGACCAGAACAAATAAGGGGAGTGAAACAGTGATAAAAACCTTCCAACTAAAAAGTGCTCAGACCCAGATGGATTCACAGTAGAATTCTACCAGATTTTCAAAGAAGATCTGCAGCCAATATTTCTTAAATTATTCAAAAAATTAGAAACAGAAGGAACGCTCTCAAACTCCATCTATGACGCCAACATTAATCTAATACCAAAACCAGATAAAGACACAACAAAAAAGATAATAATAGATCAATATCCCCGATGAGCAGATAAAAAATCCTCAATAAATTATTTGCAAGCCAAACATAAAAAAATTGTTCTCAAGCCAAATATAAACAAAATATTTAAAAATCATCTACCATGATCAAGTTGGGTTTATCTCAGAGATCTAGGAATGGTTCAACATACATAAGTTAATAAATATAATAATAGAAATGGACTTTTTAAAACACACACACAAGAAAATATATTTGATGAAATCCAACATTCTTCCATTATAAAAGTCCTGGAGAAAGTAGGACTGGAGGGAACAACCTCAACATAATAAAGGCAATATATGACAGACCCACAGCAATATTACCCTGAGTGGAGAAAAACTTAAAGCAATCTTATTAAAATTAGGAACAAGACAAGACTATCTACTATCCTTATTTCTTCTCAATATAACACTTGAAACACTAGCTAGATCAATAAGAGAAAGAAAATAAAAGGTAAATAGGAAAAGTCAAATTATCCAAATTTGCAGATGACAAGATATTATATATAAGAGAGTCTAAAAACTCCACTAGACAACTTCTAGAAATAAATATTTTCAGCTTCCAGGTATGCCAGGCCCCACCTATCGAACAGTCCTGAATAGGGGAGTGAGGATTGAGAAATAATAGATAGGAAAAACAAAGACATAGACGAAAAAGAAAAAGACAGAGACACAGGATAGCTTTGGGAAGGCTCTGAGTCAATACCGCAGTAGCCCTGAGTTTATTTCTCATAGCCTTTTTATACCCAAAGCAAGGGAGGCAAGAGAACCTCCCCCTCTCAAGGACACCATGGTTCAAGGACAAACAAGCTTAACTACCTCCTTAATTCTCAAAACATCTAGGAACCACGCCTTCTGGCAAAGCACCCTGTTGTACAGCCTTGGGGAGTAAGACATCTGGCAACCACACCTTTAGCCAAACATCCTGTTATACAGCCTTGCAGAGCAAAACTCAGACTCTCTGACCTTGAGTCAAGATGGAAACAAGCCTCAAGCTGGGGTCATTGTGGGCTCCCACGCAGGGACAAAGTCAATTTAAGTCAGCATCCTTTTAGCAAATAGGCTGAGAAAGAGACAGAACACTTTCATTCATAACAGTTCAAATAAATAAACGAGTAAGTAAAATATCTAGGAATTAACCCAACCAAGGAAGTGAATACCTTTTTCACCAGGCAGTGGGGGCACTCACTTTTAATCCCAGCTCTCAGGAGGCAGAGACAGGCTGGTCTACAGATCAAGTCCCAGAACAGCCACGGCTACACAGAGAAAAACCCTGTCTCAAAAAACAAAAAACAAAAAAACAAACAAAAAGAAGAAGAAGAAGAAGAAGAAGAAGAAGAAGAAGAAGAAGAAGAAGAAGAAGAAGAAGAAGAAAAGAAGAAAACTTTCAATCTCTGAGAAAGAGATTAAGTAAGAAATTAGAATAGTGGTCCTCAACCTTCCTAATGCTGTGACCCCTTAATATAGTTCCTCATGTTGTGGTGACTCCCAACCATAAAATTATTTTCATTGCTACTTCATAGCTGTAATTTTGCTACTGTTATGAATTGTAATGTGAATATCTGTGTTTCCTGATGGTCTTAGGTGATCCTTATGAAAGGGTCTTTTGACCCCATGGGGGTTGTGACCCACAGATTAAGAATCACTGCATTAGAAGTTGGGAAGACCTCACATATTCATGGATTGGCAAATGACAATTCTACCAAAGCCAATTTACAGATTAAATGCAATCCTAATCAAATCTCCATGGTATTCTTAAAATATAAAAAAAAAAAACCTTAAAGCTTTTATGAGACAACAAAAACCAGGTGGTTTGAATGAGATACAGCCATGGTGGTTTGAATGAGATGATACAGCCATGGTGGTTTGAATGAGATGACACAGGCATGGTGGTTTGAATGAGATGATACAGCTATGGTGGTTTAAATGAGACGCAGCCATGGTGTTTTGAATGAGATGATACAGCCATGGTGGTTTAAATGAGACACAGCCATGGTGTTTTGAATGAGATGATACAGCCATGGTGTTTTGAATGAGATGATACAGCCATGGTGGTTTGAATGAGATGATACAGCCATGGTGGTTTGAATGAGATGATACAGCCATGGTGGTTTGAATGAGATGATACAGCCATGGTGGTTTGAATGAGACACAGCCATGGTAGTTTGAATGAGATGACACAGCCATGGTGGTTTGAATGAGATGATACAGCCATGGTGGTTTGAATGAGATGACACAGCCATGGTGGTTTGAATGAGATGCAGCCATGGTGGTTTGAATGAGATGACACAGCTATGCTGGTTTGAATGAGATAGATAACCCCCAGTCTCAGGAGCTGTTTGAGGAGGCCTGAGAGATGGTCTTGTTGGAGGAAGTACGTCACTGGAGGTGGGCTCTGAGAGTTTAGACACATGCCATCCCCAGTTTGCTCTCTCTGCTTCCTGCTTGTGGTTTAAGATGTGAGCTCTCAGCTTGTTGCTCCAGCCACCACACCTGCCAGCTACATCCTACTATGACGATTATGAACTCTTACCCCTCGGGAACTGTAAGCCCAGATATACTCTTTTCTATGAACTGCCTTGGTCATGATGTTTTATCACAACAAAAGAAAAGTAATGAATAACCAATGCAATCCTGAGGAGAAAGAATATTGCTGAACAGATTACCATTCCAAACCTCAGGATATATTACAGAGCTATAGTAATAAAAACAGTATGGTACAGGCACAAAAACAGCAGGCTGAGCAAGCCATGTGGAGCAAGACGGTAAGCACTTCCTCTCCATGGCCTCTGCATCAACTCCTGTCTCCAGGTTCCTGCCTTGTTTGAGTTCCTGTCCTGACTTCCTTCAACGATGAACAGTGATATGAAAGTGTAAGCTAAGCACACCCTTTCCTCCCCAAGTTGCATTGATCATGGTGTTTTGTCACAGCAATAGAAACCCTAAGATGATACACATAAAGGCAAATCCATCAGAATAAAGCACACTTGTCAAAAGAAACTCTAAAATTCAGGAGGGGGTGGAACTGTGTATTTCAAGTTTCAAAAGACAAATATTTGACTCACATTGCTATCTCCAGGAAAGATGTCCTTCGCAATTAAGGGAGAAAGAGAAACTTGCCATGGTAAGTACTCATACTGAAAGAATTCATAACCATTAAGCCAGCCCTGCATGGCATCCTGTACACAGAAGAGAAAGGTAAACATATTGAGGCTGCAAGAAAGAAAAGCTCACTGAAACAGCAAATAAGTGAATGAGGATTACCAAGGTATCAAATGACAGAGAAATGAAAAGACAGGAATAAATGTGCATCTTTCAATGACAATTCCGAATTGAAGTTGTTAAACTTCAATTCCCAAATCAGAAGACAAAGACTGACTCACTGGATTGAAATATAGGACCCGAATTATACTAGGGAAATGCCCTAAGGGACTCTGAGCACCCAGCAGATCAAGAACCATGGAAAGGGGCTGAAGAGATGCTCAGCAGTTCATAGCATTTGCTCTTCTTGCAGAAGACCCAACTGGTTCTCAGCAGCCATGCCAGCTTAGCTCCAGCTCCAGGGATCTGATGCCCTCTGAGGGTACCCACAGAAATGTGGTCTGATACACACGTGCGCGCTCACACACACACAATTATAATTTAAAAAAGAACCATGGAGAGACAGTTTGTCTTACCAGAAACCCAAGCGGAAGTCTGAATTCAACAGCCATAGCAAGTGGCAGATGTGGCTAGAGTTTTCCTGCCTGGCCCACAGTCAGGACAAATCTCTCTCACCCCCCAGTCCCACAGCCGCTCAGACCCAACCAAGTAAACACAGAGACTTATATTGCTTACAAACTGTATGGCCGTGGCAGGCTTCTTGCTAAGTGTTCTTACAGCTTAAATTAATCCATTTCCATTAATCTATACCTTGCCACATGGCTCGTGGCTTACCGGCATCTTCAAATGCTGTTTATCATCATGGTGGCTGGCAGTGTCTCTGACTCAGCCTTCCACTTCCCAGCTTTATTCTCCTCCTTGTCCCACCTATACTTCCTGCCTGGTCACTGGCCAATCAGTGATTTATTTATTGACCAATCCAAGCAACACATTTGCCATACAGAACATCCCACAGCAGGCAGTAGAAAGGGAGTAAGGAAATCTGAAATAAAAACATTTACAAGCCCACAATTCCCTTGTCCACCATTACCTAGGAGTGTAGGGACCTAGACTGTGGGACTGTGGGACTGTGGCACCATGAGAAGACCTCCATAGAAAATGAATCCAGCCTGCCTGAACTCACTATCAGAGGACAATATTTCAGCAGCCCACAGACAGATCCAGATGAGATGGAGAAAACCCAAAAGTTGAGAAATCTGGAATGAGCATCATCCCCTCACGTACTATTGGGACCTCAAAGGCAGGGCATCAGAACCTGGAACGTGGCACAGGATCCAGATGGGAACAAGAGACCACAAGCCACACAAACTGTGTGGACAGCAGCAGCAGTGTGGAGAAGGAGTCTTAACACCCCAGACATGACTACAGGTCCGAGGGGCTAAATGGATTTGGGAAGTTTGTGCCAGAACTTGGTGTACTATCCTGGGACCAGCAAGATGGCTCAGTGGGGAAAGGCTGCCATGCCTGACAACCTGGCACTGGCACACATGTGGCTTATAGATATACACAGGCAAAATATCCATACATATAATTTAAAAAAAATCTAAAGTATAGTGTCAGGCTTGGGGATCGGTGATTCAGTGATTAAGAGCTCTTACTTCTCTTGTAGAGGACCTGGGTTCAGTTCCCAGTATCTACATCACGTGGCTCATGACCATCTGTAAATCCAGATACAGGGGAACCCCCCTTTGGGATCCACCAATACCTGTAAATATGAGGTACACATAAATTCACAGGGCACACACACATATATACATAAACTCAAAAAAGTAACTATTCCAGCATAGATTGAGAAGGGACTCCCATGGCTCCACCCCTCCCTAAGCAGTTGATGGTTGCTCAGGAAGGGAAGGGACTTACGATCCAGACTGGCCACTGCTAGGCTTCCGGCCTCCCATGACTCAATAGCTGACCCCACACGCCCATGAGCACATAGGCAGCACTAATTGGAGTCAGTGGGCTACAGATAAATAAATAAATAAATAAATAGGACATGAACTTGGAAATATGATAGAGTTCCTGGGGCGGGGGGGGGGGGCTCAAAGAGGATAGTGGAGGTGGATATAATCAAAATACATTATAATTTCAAAGAACAAATAAAAATAAAAATTTCCTGGAAGGGATAGCTAACATTAAGGACATTTCAAAAAAAGTTATTTGGAAACCCACCACTGTAGCAGTTTCCTACAATATATGCATACAAATATATTTTTAAAAAGCTTCGATGGAATTGCCCCCACGAGACACTCCAAACTAACAAACAGCAATCCACTGCTGGGAAAGGGTTACCTCTTGGGGACTTGTTGGCCAGTAATCCCCCCAGCCCCCAAACCATCATAGGCTATTGACATTGCTCTTGCTTACCCTCCGGAACCGGATGGCTTGCTGAAGACATCATACACATGAGTCATAAAACGGAGACATCAAGCCGGTACTCACCTGGAAGCCTCATCCTTATTGGCTAGTTTTCACAGTGCTGGAAGGTGCTGTGTGTGTACTGGAGGAGAAAAGTAATTATCATCTTACCCAGCTATGAACCCTGCAAGCTACGACTGGCCTGGCGAGACATGCTCACTGATGCAATACTGGATGGATGTCATGGTGTGATCAACCACTTTCTGATTGGATTCAAAGCCTGTTCCACAAGTTGGAACCCATATCTGGCCTTGTTATCAGGGCCAAGAACCTGTGGCTAGACAGGTCATAGGTCCTAGAGGAGAACACACTACTATTATAGTGCTAAATAATAAATAATAGGCACAGTATCAAACTGACTCCTAATGACTATTCATTATACCCATAGGTGAATGCATCTCTCAACCCCCATCACAGAAGCTTCTGTTTGAATTAACACAGAGACCCCCAGTGAAGTAAATGAGAGGCTGCAGAATGCTCACCCCTAAGTAGAATATCTCTATCATACCCTCTGCTCCCAAGGGATCATTGTGATAGAGAGGGCTGAAAATGTTAAGAGCTAGAGGTGAATAATGATAATTATTGGATATGTATTAGAGCCAGGTGTGGTAGCACAGGCCTTTAATCCCAACACTCAGGAGCCAGAGACAGGCGGATCTCTGTGAGGGCAGCCTGGTCTACAGAGCAAGTTCCAGACCAGCCAGGGCTACACAGTGAGAACTTGTCTCAAACAAAACAAAACAAAACAAAACAAAAAAAACCAAATGTGGTGATATTTAGTTTGTTCTCTAACAAATAAAGCTTGCCTAGAGATCAGAGGGTAAAGTCAGCCACTAGCTAACCATAGAGGCCAGGCAGTGGGGGCACACACCTTTGATCCCAGCACTTGGGATCTCACACATTTGAGCCCAGTTCTTGGGAGGCACATATGCCTTTAACCCCAGCACTAAGGATGTGGAGACAGGAAGTGATATGGCTGGGCAGAGAGGAATATAAGGCAGGAGGAGACAGGCGCTCACCCCTCTCAGGCTGAGGAGTTGGTGAAGTAAGAGGTGGCTGTGGCTGGCTCCTTTGTGTCCCTGATCTTTCAGCATTTACTCGGATATCTGGCTCCAGGTTTTTATTATTAAGACCAATTAGAATTCTTGATACAAACAAAACTCAACAAACAAAAACAGAACAAAGGCTCAAGAGGACGTAAGGAAAACAGAATCCTTCTACCCTACTGGAATGCAAATTGGTCCAGCCACCATGAAAATCAGTTTGGTGTTCCCAGAAAAGCTAAAAACAGGAACCATCACATTACTCAAGTATACTGCTTTGGGGTATATACCCAAAGGACGCTAATCACCATACCATAGAAATAACTGCGCTTATGTTTACTGTAGCAATGCTCATACTAGCCAACTTTTAGGATCAGCATAGGTTTTCATCAATAGGAGGCCAACTAAAGAGCATGTCGTACAGATACAGAGTGGCATTTTATTCAGCCAGGGAGACAAAATAATGTCATGTGTTGAAAATTGAACATACCTGCAGATCATCATATTCAGTTAAATAAGCCAAACACAGAGAGACAAATACCACATTTTCTCTTATTTGTGGGTTCTCTAACTTTGCAGATGCATACTGTGCTGGAGAGTTTTACATCACAACTTGACAAAAGTTCGAGTCCTCTGAGGGGAGAGAACATCAGTTAAGAAAATGCTTCCATAAGATGAGGTAGTAGGCAGGCCTGTGGGGCATTTTCTTAATTAGTGATCGATGGGGGAGGGCCCAGCCCATTGTGGGTGGAGCCAACCCTGGGTTCTATAAGAAAGCAGGCTGAGCAAGATATGGGCAGCAAGCCAGTAAGCAGCACCCCTCCATGGCCTCTGCATCAGCTCCTACCTCCAGGTTCCTGTCCTGGTCTTCCTTCAACAGCCTGTGATTCATGATATGTAAATCAAATATTAACGCTTTCCTCCCCAAGTTGCTTTGTGTCATGGTATTTCATCACAGCAATAGTAACCCTAAAACCATTGTGTGTGTGTGTGTGTGTGTGTGTGTGTGTGTGTGTGTGTGTGTGACATGAAAGCAAAAAAGGGAGAGCAGAGGAAGCGAAGAGATTATTAGGAGGGGATGGAACAGGACCGGAGTAAATGCAGACAAAGCACAGGATGTAACAAAAGGAAACTGTCTTTGTGAAAACTTCACTGGAAAAAAAAACATCTCATGGGTCAGTGGATGGGCTCAGCAGGTAAAGGCACTTGCCAAATATGCCGGGACCTACATAGAGGAGGAAAACAGCCTACCAGCACAAATTTGTCCTCCGACCTCCATGTGTGGACCATGGCATGTGCACACCCACACACGCATGTGCACACACAATAAAAATTAATGTCACAAACAGTAAAGTTTTAAAATCTTGTGAATCATTGCCTAAACTATATAAAGAATTGTTAAAACTCAGAAAGTAAACATGTAACTAGATTAAAAAGCAGGCCATAGGCATGAACAGATAGCTCAACAATAAAGACACAGAGATGGTGTGGAAAAGCATTCCTCCTAGAATTGTAAAAAGGTCTAAAGAAATAGAGGGACAGCTGGGTAAGGGTAAGAGATGGGGACGATGTGACCAGCCCACAGCACATTCATGTAAGAAATGGCACAGTGAAGCCCATTCATATATACAACTAATATGCATTAATAATTATAACTTTTAAAAAGAAACAAATCTCTTTTCCACATGTCATTGGGGAAATACAAATTAAGATGATAGCTTTGCATACTTATCAGAATGTCCAAAGTCCAGAACAGTTTTAACACCAAATGCTGACAAGGACATGGGGCAGGAGCTCGTTCTTTGTATATAGTAATACACTGCAGCACAGCCATTTGGAAGGGATAGTCCAGCAATTGAGCTCCTTGCTATTGGCCCAAAGAAGCTGAAAACAGATCCATGTAAAGCCCAGGAGTTTTATTCATAGCTGCCCAGAGCTGGAAGCAATCTAGACGACCTTCAGTAGATGAGTGGGTAAAATTCAAGGAATAATACTCGGCACTTTAGTGATAATAAGTACTAAATGAACTTTCAAGTTAACCTGAAGAAGTTAACCACTACTAAACAACTCCAACCATATGAGATTCTAGAAAAGGCAAAAGAGCAGTGGGTGTTAAGGGTTATGGGAATAAGAGAGTAACAGGCGGGGGCAGAAGATTCTTAGGGCAGTTAAAGTATTCTGGTTTCTTTGTTGTTTGCCCGTCATGTTTGGTTCTATCCTAGGTCTCTGGGCTGTCCGGCCTCTGGGTCCTGGCCCTCCAGGCAGGGTCAGGGGTACGCTCCCTCTCAGGGTGTGGGTCTCAAGCTGGAACAGTCATTGGTTAGCTATTCCCATAATTTCTGTACCACCTTTACCCCAGCATATCTTGTAAGTAGGGCAAATTGTAAGTCAAAGGTTATGTGGTTATATTGTGTAGTCCCAATCCCTCCGCTGGAAGTCTTGCCTGGTTACAGGAGATGGTTGATTCAGGCTCTGTATCCCCCATTGCTAGGAGTCTTAGCTAGGGTCGCCCTCGTAGATTCCTGGGAGTTTCCATTATACTAGATTTCTAGCTCATCCCAGAGATGCCCCCAGATTCCAGTTGTCCTTCCCAATACTCTCTCCCTCCATCCTCCCCGACCTGATCCCTCCTGTTCCTATGCCCACCCCCCTATTCAGACCCCTTCCGCATCTACCTGTGATGTCTATTGTGTTTCCCCTTCACAGTGAGATTCATGCACCCCCCTTGAGCCCTCCTTGTTTCTTAGCCTCTCTGGGTCTGTAGACTGTAGCATGGTTATCTTTGACTTTACAGCTAATATCTACTTATGAGTGAGTACATACCATGTTTGTCTTTCTGGGTCTGGGTTACATACTCAGGATGATCTTTTCTAGTTTCATCAGTGAAATGATTCCTGATGATATTCTTTTTTTTTTTTTCCCCAAGACAGGGTTTCTCTGTGTAGTTTTGGTACCTGTCCTGGATCTCACTCTGTAAAACAGGTTGACCTCAAACTCACAGAGACCTGCCTGGCTCTGCCTCCTTAGTGCTGGGATTAAAGGTGTGCACCACCACTGCCCAGCATGATATTCTGCTGTACTCATAGATTATTGCCTAGCCCAACTGTCATCAGAGAGGCTTCTCTCAGCAACAGATGGAAACAGATGTAGAGACCTTGGGGAATCCTGTGGAAGAGAGGGAGAAAAGACTTTAGGAGCCAGAGGGGCAAAGGACACCACAAGAAAAAACCACAGAATCAATTAACCTTGGCTCATACATAATGGGATAAATCCACTGAGTCTGTTTAATGATCAAAGGAATTTATATGGGGGTAAACTCACAACCATGGGAGATTTATCGCAGGGTCTGGGCGCTGATCAGCTTGGTCCAAGATCTCACCATCCAGAACCATGAGGTAGCCAAGAGGGCCAGTGTACTTGTATCCCAGGTCTTAAGGGCCACGCCCAGATGCTGGTACCTCAAGGTCATAGGCAAGTGTGACAGCTACAGCTGCCTCACTAGGGATTGGTACTTCAGGGCATGGCTCAAACAGCGCCCACCACACACAGGGGCTCACAGAGACCAGGGCATGCCTCAAACAGCGCCCACCACACACAGGGGCTCACAGAGACCAGGGCATGCCTCAAACAGCGCCCACCACACACAGGGGCTCACAGAGACCAGGGCATGCCTCAAACAGCACCCACCACACACAGGGGCTCTCAGAGACCAGGGCATGCCTCAAACAGCACCCACCACACACAGGGGCTCACAGAGACTGAGCCACCAACCAGAGAGCCTTCATGGGACTGACCCTCTGCACATGTGGCACAGCTGTGTAGTGTGGTCTTCTTGTGGGACTTCCAACAGTGGGAGCAGGGGCTGTCTCTGACTCTGCTACTTGCTTTCAGGACCCTTTCCTCCTACTGAGCTTCATTGTCCAGCCTCAATAGGAGAAGAGGTGCCCAGTCTTACTGCAACTTGATGTGCCATGACTGGGTGATATACACGGGATGCCTGCACTTTCCTGAAGAGAAAGGAGGAGGAGTGAATGCGGGGAGGGAGGTTGGGAGAGAAGACTGGTAGGAAAAGAGAGAGGAGAACTGTGATCGGGCTGGGGAATGATTAATTAATTAAAATTTAAAACTATTCTGTCTGGTGGTGTGTGATAGGAGATAAGTTTCATTGTACATCATCAAAATCCATAGAACAGAAAACACTGAGTGTGAACCCTACAATAAACTTTCATTTGAGGTAGTAATGTTTCAATGTAGGGCCATCAACTGTAGCCAACATGCCCTGCTGGTGGGAAATATGGACAGCAAGGGACGAGATTTCTGTACCACTTTTGATTTTGAACACAGTCTAAGGAAAACAAAAATACACCCTGGGGCTGGAGAAGTGGCTCAGAGTTAACAGCGCACACCGTTCCTTCAGAGAACCCGATTTTTGGTTCCAGCACCCCTGCTGGGAAGCTCATAACTTCCTGTAACTCCAGGGGATCTGGTATCCTTTTCTGGTCTCCTGAGCATCTGCACTCACATGCACATACCCCACATACACACAAGTACAAGTAAATCTTTAACGTCTTACCTTTAAAAAACAAAACACAGAGACTAAAATACAACCGTTAAAAACATCCAGATTTTAAGTTTACACTGCCTACAATCTACTGTAATTTTATGCTTTGTTCTGAACTCTCCTTTGTTCCAACATATATACATAAAACACTTTTCATGTGTTATGTAAGTATATGAAATATCTGTGCCTGCCTAGTGACACAGACTTGTAATGTCAGCACCTTAGGGAAGGGCTGGAAGGACTTGAACTCAAGGCTAGCCTGGGCTACATAGTGAAAGACAATACATACATTGTCTTAAATATGAAAAAGGACTCTTAAGCCAAACATAGCAGCTCTGCCTGTGACTCAAAATCTCAGAAAGCTGAAGCACGAGGATTATCTGGAGTTCAAGCAGGGCTACACTGACTTCTAGGCAAGCGAAGGCTAGAGAGTAAAATCCTGCCTCCAGAAACAAGTGAGCAACAACAAAACTTTCTTCTTTTCATTAAAACATTTACAGTCACTATTTCTCCTCAGTCACAGAGCACTCTGTCTAAAATGATAATTAAGTCCTTCTATACAACCTTCTGTTAAAAAAAGCGAACAAATCTATGCTTTATTTAAATTTCCTTTGAGCATTTCTCCTTTTTGTTGTTGGTTTTTGTTTTGTTTTTCGAGACAGGGTTTCTCTGTGTAGTTTTGGTGCCTGTCCTGGGTCTCACTCTGTAGACCAGGCTGGCCTCAAACTCACGGAGATCTGTCTGGCTCTGCCTCCCGAGTGCTGGGATTAAAGGCGTGCACCACCACCACCTGGCCTCGGCCATTTCTTAAATATACATTAATCCCCAGACTATAGCAGCCATCTCCATTCCTGTGACCAATTTTAATATTCACCTACATGCATGTAATTTTACCTAGTTTATTTGAAAACATGAGCAAGTAAAGAAATGTTTTTATGATTTCACTATTGTGTTTAAACTGAAACACTTCAAGTTGTATAAGAAAATTAAAGTTTAAACCAATGTTAAAACTTTCTCATGAAAATAGAAAAGGATAACTCCTAAGGACTCAAGTTCCTCCAGTAAAGTCAGAGTCAGCACAGACATGTTCAATTGTATTATTTTGTCACATAACTGAGACACCTTTTTTATGGCTCCCTATAAAACCCAGAGAAAATGTGTTCATGGAGTTTTTTAATTTGATTTGGAACTGCATGAATACCTCTCAAGAGGTACAGGACTCATCTGACATAAAATAATGGAACTGATACTTCTCCACAGAGGTTTTCCTCCTGAATTGCAGCCATCTTTCTGTCAGGTCAAGTGATGATCTATATGTGAAGGATTAGCCTGACACAGAACAGTGAGGCTTAATCCTCCGGCATATTATAATGCATTTACTCGGCACACCAGGAGGACATCAGATTTTAAAATTAAACAGGATCCAATGCCAGAAAGGTACATAGAACAGGAGTGGAGTTCCTAAAAGGTTTTAATATCTACCCAGTACAAATGAACTTACTTTAAAATATGAAATACAACACACATCTAATTTTAAGGGGTAGAATTAAAGTCATCATTTGATTCAATTTTACATAAAAGTGAAACCTTACAATGGAAGGTCCATTTAAAGGCACTTTATCTGGGTGTCAGTATGTCCTCAGTTTGAGAGATGGGCTTACATAATTCACAAGTACAGTAGAAGACTAAAAATTCCCTGCTTCACTCGGAAAATAGATAAAAAATGAAAGTTATAATGTGTACCATTGGTACCAAGATTTCTACTTTGGGAACATGCCTGGCTCATAGCCCTGGAATCGTGCTATTTGATGAACATCCCTTCACACACATCTCACCCCTAGAAGCAATTAGAAGCTGTCTCCTGCAGATTGGGAATTAGAGCAAGGGCATGTAATTGTGGGTACAAAAGCTAGAGTCATGTAGACTGGAGTTACAGTCCAGGCCATCGCTATGGGATGGTCAAGGACGAGGTCATGTGGATGTAGGAAATTCATTCTAAAATGAATGAATGAAAAGAATCAAACCTGAAGAAAAATGCCAATAAACCAGCTGGTTCTGGAAGTTGTTTCTGTGGGACTATCAGCCACTGAGTGGAATGAAATACCTTTGAAGACATTATTTTGCCATCCTTTGTACCACAGAATTTTTTAATTGTTTTATTTTTACAACCAAACATTTTATAGTTTCACAAAATAAACCAGGGACTCATGAAAAAAATCACAGAATAAAAAAATGACTAAGGACTATCAAATTCCCTGTAGAGCATGTAAACTGCTGTTTCAGTCAACATGAGCAGAAATTAAACAGAGGCCGCCCTTACCCCTCGGCCGTCCTCAGCAAGGCACTCAAGACGGAGAACTCCCTCACAAGAAGATCCCACATTCTTTTTCCCACATTCTTTTTTTTTTTTTTTTTTTTTTTTTTTTTTTTGGTTTTTCGAGACAGGGTTTCTCTGTGTAGCTTTGCGCCTTTCCTGGAACTCACTTGGTAGTCCAGGCTGGCCTCGAACTCACAGAGATCCGCCTGGCTCTGCCTCCCGAGTGCTGGGATTAAAGGCGTGCGCCACCACCGCCCGGCGATCCCACATTCTTTTAACTTCCACATTTAAATATCTAGTTCACCTACTTTTTCCAGCTAAGAACAATTTTAAATTCACCTTCAGTTATTTTATTCACTGTGTCATTTGAGGAAAATTTATTGTCTAATCTTTATTAAAGTATGTATTACTTATTCTGTTACCTCTGTTTAGACTAGTTTGCACAGATTGTTAATGCATACTATTTTCTTATCACCTTAAGTATTTATTACTTCATAAATTTTACATTTATCTCATCCAGAATAGATGAGCCTTTAAGAACTTTTTCTTCTAAATGAATTTGTTTTCATTACAGAATATTTGAAAACCATGTTGGTGTTATTTCCCTTCATTGTTTTTATTGCTCTCATGGTTCTGTTTGGTGTCGCAGGGTGGGGGCATTGCTGTGTCCAGGGTAGCTGGAACCTGTCATCCCCCTGCATCGTCTTCGGGTGCTGGGACTGTGGGCTGTACCACCATGCCCAGCTTACAATGTTCTTTTCAGTCGGACCATACTGTGCTCTAATCTCTCTTGAGATTTATTTCACAGAGAGGTTATAAAACTATGATGTTGAATTTCCAAATGCTTGTGTGCTTCCCGGGTACCTTTTTGATATTTTCCAGTTTATTTCCATATCATTAGAGATCAGACTTCGCATGGATGTGTTTGATGACCTAGGATCTGGTTTATCTTGGAGGGAGAGCCAGGTACAGCCTGTACCCCAAGCCTATCAATCTGATGATTTTTCTCTTAGCTTCTTACACTTTCTGAGGAGTGCAGAAGTCTCAAGGATAATTGGATTTCCCCAATTCTGTTTCCACTTCTTTCACTTTGTGTGTCAGACATTTTGAATCTGTTCTTAGAGGCATAGACATTTAGAATTGGTTTAGTTCTTGTGCATTTTAGTTTCTGACTTTTTATGTATTTGTATCTTGGGAAGCGGGGGGGGGGGGGGGGGGCCGGCGCAGCTGCCAAGAAACTAGAATGGAGACCCATTAGGGAGATCTACAGTGAGAAACCGTTCTATGAGTAGGTCTCAGTAACAGTTATCTATGCTTTATTTAAAGCAACAAACAAAACAGTCCTGATTGGATTAGCAGCTGACTATTTAAAAGAAACCTTAAATTCTTATTGTGTTCTGTGTGAATTTTACTTCAATTTACTCCCAGATGTGAGGGGGCTGGCAAGATGGCTCTGTGGGTGAAGGCCCTTGCCCTCCAGCCAGGCGACTCAGACTTGATCCTCAGGACTCACATGGTAGAGAGAGAGAGAGCTGAGTCCAAGAAACTGTTCTCTGACTATCGTGACTCATATACACACACAATAAACAAACAAATAAATAAGTAAATAAATAAATATATGTGATTTTAAAATGTTAATTCCTGATATATTTCTCTTCTGGTTGGCAATGTTGCTGAATATGCTGTGGCACTCTGGTTTTGCACATTTCTACACAATTAACTATTTCCAATAAGTCATTTTTCACTTTGATCTTAATGCCTTTCATTAGTTCTCATTATATAAAAATGTAAAAAATAAAAATCAATGTCTTCTAGATTAATAGAACCTGTAATTATTATATAGTATCCCCTGGTAATTTTCTTTTCCTTGAAGCTTTTTTTTTTTTCTTTTTGATACAGGGTCTCCCTATGTAGCCCTGACAGGTCTGGAACTTACTATATAGATCAGGCCTGCCTGAGACTCATAGAATTCTGCCTGCTTTTGCCTCCTGAGCACTGGGATTTAAGGCATGCATCACCATACCCAGCCTATTTTTGCTTTTAAATATAGTTACTCGAAGCATTTTTATTAGCATTTTAGTTACTGTTCTATTGCTGTGAAGAGACACCATCACAAGACAACTTCTAAAAGGAAGAATTTAATGGGAGGCTTCCTTACAGTTTCAGAGGGTGAGTCTATGACCATCAAGGCAGAGAGCAGGCAGCAGGTAGGAAGACATGGTTCTGGAAAAGTAGCTAAGAGCTTATATTCCGATCTACAAGCAAGAAGCAGAGAGAGAGAAACAGACTGCCTGGGCTTGTCATGGGCATTTGAAATTTCAAAGCCTGCCCCTGTTACACACCTTCTCCAACAAGGCCACACCTCCTAACCCTTCCCAAACAGTTCCACCTACTGGGGACCAAGCATTCAAATATATGAGCCTACATATGCAAAGAGCTTACTTACATCCTGATCTACAAGCAGGAAGCAGAGAGAGAGACAGAGACAGAGAAACAGACTGCCTAGGCTTGGCATAGGCTTTTGAAAACTCAAAGCCTACCCCCTGTGACACACCTCCTTCAACAAGGCCACACCTCCTAACCATTCCCAAACAGTTCCACCAGCTGGGGGCCAAGCACTCAAATATATGAGCCTATGTGGGTCATTTTTCATTCAAACCACCACAATTACTATTTGCATAATATATTCTCCCCATTTCCTTTAACTTGCTATACCATTATATTTGAAGTAGATTTCTGACAGATAGTGAGGTTGTTATTATTAAATTTGATGATGGTTATATTTTAATGATTATATTTAAAGCATTTACATTTGATATAAATACTAATTTATCTGGCTTTAGAATTAGTTTATTTTTTTGTTTTTTTTTCTTGTAGTTCTCTTATTTTCCATGTTTTTAATTGTTTGACTCTCCTTTAGTGTTCCATCTTAACTTGTCTATTGAATTAATATTGCGTTATCTTTTGTTCTTTTAGTTGTTGATCTAGGTGTTGGAATACACACTTAGCTTTTTATACTCTTCTTATAAGCCTACCGTAACAATTCATGTTAAATACAGAAACATTAAAATGCAGATTCCTTTCATGTTCCCTCTATCTGAAGTTATTGTTTATTTAAACTAAACCTACACACACTGAAAACCCAAGAATAAGATACTGCTGTTCATCAAATAATAAGTGTCTTCGGGTTTTTATTGCTGTGAAGAGACACCATGACCATGGCAACTCTCATAAAGAAAACATTTAACTGGGGCTCGCTTACTGTTTCAGAGGTTCAGTCTATCGTCATCATGGTGGGAAGCATGGCAGCATGCAGGCAGATGTGGTGCCAGCTGAGAGTCCTTACATCTTGATAGGCAGGCCACAGGAAGCTGACTGCCAGTCACACTGAGGGAAGCTTGAGCAAAAGAGACCTCAAAGTCCGCCCCAACAGTGACACACTTCCTCCAACAAGGCTACACCTACTTCAACAACGTCACACCTCCTAATAGTGCCACTTCCTTTGGGGGCCATTTTCTTTCAAACTGCAATAAGGCAGTATGCATTGATCCCTAAAACCCTAAAGTTGATAGCATTTGGGGAAAAAATTAAATTCCTCATCTGTACCAACCTATTTCAATATAGTATTTTTGCAAATTCCATTGATTTATTAGCTTGTACCATGCCCCTGAGGGTTACACAAACAATCCTGATCCACACAACTATAGACGTTTGAAACTGACAGTCACAGTCTAAAGAAAATCTGATATTAAAGCATGCATAACACATTGCTACTTACTGGGGGGTGAGTAATGATCATTTTTTTAAATCTAGATTCCAAACCTATAATGTGCCTCACAGGAAACTGGTTCAGGAAACAGCACAAGGAAACTGATTAAAAACAGTGTGGGGAAGTAAAACAGCAGGCTGCTGATATGAAAGCTAACAAGCTTAGGGTACAGTTTGAGCGACACTTTCTCACTCTAATAACGGAGTGGATAGTGATGAGCGATAATGACGTTGTACCTTCTGTCATCCAAAGATGCAGTGACAAACCGGACAGACAAAACGACTTGCTCTTGAGGGGGAGACAGACACTTAACATGTAAGTGAGGGTGACACAGGACCAAGGACCACAAACAAGAGCAGCATGATAAAACCTAGATTAGCATTTGAAAGATGAGAAGATCTAGATCAGGGTTTGAAAGATGCTACTACAGGGGGAGACTAAATGGTAGCTCCACAGATCCTCAAGGCCTGCTAGGTGACGGGGAGCCAGACACACAGAGTAAACAAACTATCCCGGGAATGCGTGGCAGAGGACACAGCAGCATTTGAAGGCAGGGCAACAAGCCTGGCGTTTGAAAAGAAAAAGAAAACTCACAAAGCAAGCAAACAGCCCTGTAGCTGGAACGTAATGAGCATGGAAATAAATTGTACGTGGTTATACAAAGGCAGGAAGAAGTCGAGATCAAGTATAAGCCACCAACCCAATCCTTAATGAGTGTGAATAAATAACTCTACTTAATTCTAGTGACAAAAAACAATGAATTTTTGATGCATATATGTTCAAATGCTACGCCAGTGACATTCATGACTAGAGTGAATCTTGTATATAAACATAAAGAAGAATGCCAGTTTTCTGAAGAATTTTCCTATATTGAATAAAGTGCTGGAGAGATTATTTGAAGGGGGTCACTGTTCAGATCTTCCTCTCTGATTTGATATTTTTCATTACAGAATGGGCATTGTTTTTGATGTCTGCTCACCAGAGCCCCCAACCACTCTCTGAGCTGTGCTGGGTTCGAATCCCAGGTTGGAACATGGTCTTTGCAGCGTGACCTGAGCTCAGCAAGACTCTGGGTCTTCCTCACCCAGCACCTTACACACTATCATTTAAAACGGTCTTGCCAAAAGCCAGGCATGATGGTGTAGACCTTTAATCCAGCACTTGGAAGGTCAACACAGGAGGATCTCTGGGAGTTTGAGGTCAGCCTGGTCTACATAGCAAGTTCCAGGCCAGCAAAAGGCTACGTGGAGAGATCCTTTATCAAAAATAATTTAATTAGTTAATTAAATTAAATAAAAATATTTAAAAAGTAAAAATGAGATGGTCTTTCAGGCCACCTCAGCAGAAAGCTCACCATTCCTGCCCTTTCTCTTGCAGCTTCTAATACTTTCTACAGACAGAACATGTTTGTATCAGAAACCGTCACGATGCTTTCTGTGTTTATTAGCTACCACTCAAACCTGACTGAACACCGAGGCTTTGAATGTTTCATTAACTTGAAATCTGTAGCAGTTCGAGGATTCTGTCTCCTTATTAGAAGCTCCCCAGATTCATTAGGGCAGTTTTCACGCCGTGTACACACCTAGTTACTTGTGATATACACTCCATTTCCTGTGAGTGTGAGCTTTATCGCAGTTTGAGAAGGAATTTTTGGATCATCTCTAACTCCAGCTACCATATATCTCGGTCTTGGCATTACAACAAGTCATCTTGCCAAAAATAATGATGCAAAACTGGCGGTGCTGCCGATTTGTCTGTCAAAAACTCTTCTTAAAAATAATGTTTCCAAATTTCCTAGTCAGCACTTCAAACTTACATTTTCTGAGCAGAATAGGTACCTAAGATGAGCGTACATAAGCTTAGCGACCCACGCTGTGTCCTGGCTGCTTGCAGGCCCAGTCCAGAGGCTCCCTTGAGTCCAACCTGGTCAACATAACAAGACCACATCTCAAGAGAAAAAAATCATAAACAAAAAAACCAGAAAAGACTATTTTAAATGGGCAATAATTTAATAATACCAAATGGCAAACTTGTTATACCCTCACCCTAGTAATGAAATTAATATTAAATTTCACAGTCTTAAGATAGAAATTTACACATATGGTATATTTAACGTTTTTTACTGCATTTTAAAGATGCATTGTGTGCGGGCATGCATATGCCATGACGCACATGGAGAGGTCCATGACGCACACGGAGAGGTCCATGACGCACATGGAGAGGTCGGAGGACACCTTGCAGAAGTGATTTCCTCCTTCCATCCTGTGGGACTCAGGGACTGAATCGGGTCATCTGTCTTGATGGTGAATGCCTTTTCCTGTGGAGCCATTTGTACAGGCCCAATTCGGGGTGTCTTTTTTTAAATTTTAATTAATTTTATGTGTATGAATGTTTCACCTGCTTGTATGTATGTGCACCATGTGTAAGCCTGGTGCCCATGGAGGTCAGAAGAGGACAACAGATCCCTTAGAATTGGAGTTAGGATGGTTATAGGTCATTATGTGGGTGCTAGGAATTAAACCCAGGTCCTCTGCAAGAGTAACAAGTACTCTAAACCATTGAACTATCTGTCCAGCCTCAGGAAGTTTTAATTTTAAAACAATTTCTACTAATAATACATGAATTATGATAGTTATGCAAATTATTTACTCCTTCCAAATCAAAATAAAATATCTCATATTATAGACATCTGTTCTGGGATATTAATTTAAGATATGTAACATTTGTTTATGCTGTGGAACATTTGCTTTAATGATGCAAAGATGTGTTGCATTTTTTTGTGTTGCATATGTTTAACTCTGTGAAGCTGTGATACTTTGCCTGTCTAAAACAACTGATTGGTCTTATAAAGAGCTGGACAGCCAATTAGCAAAGCAGGAGAAAGGATAGGCAGGGCTGACAGGCAGAGAGACTAAATAGGAGGAGAAATCTGGAAGGAGGAGATAGAGGAGCAAGAAAAGGAGAAGGAGGATGCTAGGGGCCAGCCACCCAGCCACCCAGCCACCCAGCCAGACATGGAGTAAGAAGTAAAGAAAAGACATACAGAAATAGAAAAGGTAAAAGCCCAGAGGCAAAAGGTAGATAGGATAATTTAACAAGAGCTGGCTATAAACAAGCCAAGCTAAGGCTGGGCATTCATAAGTAAGAGTAAGATTCTTATTTATTTATTTGGCCTCCCCCCAAAAAAAGTCAAAAAAGTAAAAAGCAAAGAGTAAAAACAACAACAGAGACAGCTGTAACAATCCTCAGCAAATTAAACACTTTCACATTGGTCATGCTTTCAGACTTCTGAAATAACTCCCTAGAGGATTCAGTCTTCAAAAATAAGCTATTGCTGGGCATGATGATACACTCCTATAATCCCAGCACGCACAGCTAAATCAGGAGGACAGAGAGTTTGAGGACATCCTGGAATAAATTAATCAAGTTCAAGACCAGAGTAGGCTACATATCATAGCCTCACCTCAAAGATGCAAAAGAAAAAGGCTATGCACTTTCCGATCAAAATCACAGTTTATTTGTTTTAATTAAAGTATTTCATATGGCTCTTCCTCAGCCATTTTTACAAAATTGACTCTTCTCACTTCTAACTGATTAGGTCACCTCACAGTCCATAGATAAAAAAGGTACCTTACATTACAAAATGGTTTCATCAAACAAGAATAATAGTCATAGTAACAATAGTCCAGTTTGGGGCAGTATTAAATGGTACCCAGAGTCCAACTATACTAAAGACAAATCTTTTTCACTTTCTACAAAAAGCCAAAATATGAAAAGTGGGTGGGTTGGGTTCCTTTGCTCGTGGTCATTTTGTTTTTGTCGGTGGTGGTTTGGGTAGGGTCTCGTTACACAGTCCCGGCTTGCTAACCGCCTCAAGTGTTCACACGGATTTCTTTACCTGCATCGGACCCTCAAGCTCTTCCTACCATCTCTTTTTCTCACCACATCATTCAAAGGAAAGAGAAGAGATGGGAAGAGGCGGGGAGGAAACAGGGAGGAGAAGGGACCAGAAATTTTGTTTTTTATTGTTTTGGAGGCTAGGAAATCCAAGATTAATTACATGTCATCTTAAAACTTGTTTAGAAAATTTTATTTTTAATCATGTATGTGTGTATCATGCAAGTGTGGGTACCCTGGAGGCCAGAAGAGGGTGTCAGACCTCTTGGAGCTGTGGTCATAGGTAGTGGTGAGCTATGTATGGGTGATAAGAACCAAACTCAGGTCCTCTCTAAAAACAGCAAGTGCTCTTAACTGCTGGGCTCTCTTTCTAGCCAAGACCTGCGTATCTTGAGGGGCCCATAATTATGTTGTTATTTCACGGAGGAAGATAGGACAAGCAAGTAAGAAAGAGTGAAAGAAATTGGGCCAGACTCCCTTTCATACCTTCCTCAGCAATAGCCCACTCCTGGGATAGTAACGGCTCTCCCAGCCCTCAAGACCCTGTCAGTACCTAGGCTGCTCCTCCTAACACTGTTGCTTTGAGAATAAAGTTCACTCTGTGTTCACGACCTTTGGAGGACACACTCAGCCCTTCTTTGTCACCTGGGAGAGACAAGCTGTGCGTCTGTTGAGCCTGGCCTGGGTGGATGGCCTGAGGCACTCACACACATGGCTTGTGTGTACCTGCCCATCAATGCTCCTCACCATGTTGTTGGTGCTGAGCAGCAGCATGGGGTTTGCTCTGCTACGGCAGTTCAGCCATGATTTAAAGTCCTCGGAGATGCGACTTCTAATTTGGACAAGCATATTTAGAAATAGTTATTATTTTAGCTGCACCTGCTTTTACTCAAATGTTCCACATAACTCAGGGAGAATCATGACCTTGCTCTTCTCAGGTACATCTCCCACGCTGGTTCTTCCACTGGGGAGAAGCAGGGAGCTGTCGCGAGTCTTTGCACTTTCTTCCCAGACAATCTGTGTTTTCTCTGCTGTTAAAGTCAGCCAGCCCTTCCCTTTAGGTGTTAGTACTATGATGATGACATTTCTAGGTGCTCCTATAAGGAAAACATTTCTGTCTTTTTCCTCATGCTCAGTCCAGTTACAACAGAAACCAACTGTTATTTGGGTCACCCAAAATATTTGTTCATTGTCTTTTCTCACCCTTCTGGAGCTGTCCAGATGCTGTGAAACATATCCACCAGTCATTCAGCTAATCACGATGGCAAGTGTCTATCTATAATACCAGATACTTGGAATGCTGAGGCAGGAGAACCACAAGTTTGAGACCAGACAGGCTATAGAGCAAGACCTTTTCCAAAAGAAAGAAGTGGGGGGGGGGGGGGAAGGAAAGAAGAGAAGAGAAGGAAAAGGAAATTAGTTTGTCTTGGTAACAGAGCTAACATTTTTAGATAGGGGCTCATGAATCCCAGACGGGCCCCAAACTCACTATGTAACTGAGAATAAGGAACTTCTGATCCCCCTTCCTCCATCCCACCTGCTGGGTTTAAAGACATGCACCATCATGCCTGGTTTTATGTGGTGCTAAGAATGAGCCCATGGCTTTGGGCAACTAGGAAAATACTAACCGAGACCTATCCAGCCAAGCTAGTGGTATTCTTAAAGCAGGAGTGGATCAGATTCAAGTGCCATTTACTTTCGGTTCAACCATGTTGTTTCTGTTACTGATGAAGAAAGGGTTTCCAACTATTCAGTAAAACCTAAAGTCTTCATTCTTTTCTATGATATTTTCCATCTTCTAGCATAATTACTAAACATCCTACACAGGCAGTTTGAAATTAAGTAGCTCTGCACAATGTGTGAAAACAATTGAGTAATTTACAAAACTACAGTATTTGTCAAGGAAAAGCCAGACTCGCTGTTCTGTTAGTGAGTGCTTCTGCACAGTCCTGCAGAGGGTTCTGGGCTTTCCATCTGCAGAACACTTCCACACGTGTGGTTTATTTGTGTCCTTCACTTATTTCCTCCTATTTGACTTTTCCACATGACTTTCAGTTTTGCTTGACATTTCTCCAAAGAATTTAGGTTGGTATTTCTTAAAAGATACATTTATGCACTTAATATTGTCTCCTCCAAATCATACATAATTCCTTCATAACTTTAAATTTTTTAAATTGTATTTACTTTATTTGTATGGATGTTATGCATACATGTATATCTGTGCACCACATAATGCCTGGTGCTCACAGAGACCAGAGAGATCATCGGTCTAGTGGAACTGGAGCTAAGGACAGGTGTGAGCTGCCAAGCACGTGCTAGGAACCGGACCCAGGACCTGTGGAAGGGCAGACAGTGCTTTTAACCACTGAGCTCTCTGTCCGTCCCACATGAAATTTTGAGAAAGGATTCACATCAGATTTTAAGTCAAAGGAGACCCAGTGTTGATCTGTTCCACCAGCGAAAGCCAAGCCAGCATCCGGCCACGCCTGCATCCAGCCACGCCTGCATCCGGCCACGCCTGCATCCAGCCACGCCTGCATCCGGCCATGCCTGCCCCGGCCACTTAGAGACCCAATGTTGATCCACTCCACCAGGGCCGGCCCTGGCCTGCATCTGGCTACTTAGAGGTTGATAACAAACGCAATGATAGAGTAAAGCTTTTCATATTTTTTCATAACTTCGCTTAGATTCATTAAATTTCAAAGTTCAGTACTGAATTGTTCTATGGCATTCTGGTAGAACAGCGGTGTCTGTAGCTTGTAAGTAACAAGGTGCATGTACCTTGAAATGAAGATGACCAAGGGCTACCGAGCTCCCACCATAAATGAGGCGCATTACAGGCATTGCTACGCTTATCGTCAAAGTCCACCCCACTGCGTCTAATACACTTAGTAGTGCTGAGTGGAATTTAGCAATCTTCAAAGGACTTCATTATAGAATAATCTAGAGAAATTCTACATCCGTTTTGAGTAGGTTGATAAGCCCCGTTAACACATTAAAAGACTATAAAAAACTTGCAGTCTAGAAGAAAAATAATTTTACTTTGATCTTAAGAGTATGTTCCCTCCCTCAGTTTTATCTGTAACACATGTGGAAAACTGGGAAATGTTGGTTTCATTAGGAAAAAAAATTTTTTTTGAGACAGGGTCTCCTTACATAGCTCTGGAACTAGCCATACAGACTAGACTGTCTTTGAACTCATAGAGATCCACCTGCTTCTGTCTACCAAGTGCTGGGATTAAAGATGTGTGATGCCACACCCAGCAACAAAATAATTTTAGCATTGATCAGTCTTCTAAGTAAAAATAATAATAATAATTTGTACATATTTTTAAATTGTTTTAGAAATTTGATGGGAGAATTTATAGTTACAAGATACTTGTTGGGCAGGAAACAAGTAGCCAGGAAGTGGGATAATTACAGCAACAACTGCCTCCATTACTTTTAATTCCTCATGTATAGGCACATGAGGGACAACTATGTTCATAATCACACAAGCCTACATTCTAACTCCATACTACACCTAAGTACAGCATCATCTTGCAGAGCTGTGATATGTGCTGAATTTTGGAGGAATACAGTTTGGGATTTTGCCAAGAATTTTTCACCATGCCAGAAAATTGTACTATTGAGAAAGAAATAGCACTCCCCATGCTTTTTACAACACACTCCAGTCAGCTTGGGTATGATACTGCCTCATGTCCCTGCTGCCTTTGTTTACTGATCTGTTTACATCTGGTTTGTTTAGAAATTTCACATGTGGTCATGACTCAGCACATCCATCTTGAAATATTGGACTCTGGTTCTGGCGTACGGCTCAGCAGGTAGATATTTGCCTTCAACCATGGAGACAGAAGTTTAGATTCCCTGCACTCATGTACAAGCTGTGTGGACAGGCAGCCACCTGTAATCCTAGTACTTGGAAGAGAGAGATAAAGGATGCCCAGAGCAAGCTGGCTACTGAGTCTAGCCAACTAGGCAAGCTCCGGGTTCGAGTGAGCAATCCTGCTTCAATACATAGAGTGGACAGCAATTAAAGAAAACAACTGTCATCCTCCACAAGCCTGTGCACATATGTGCACATGCATACACACACAGGTGTACTCACACATGCAAACATGCATACACATAAAGTATAACATACCCACATGTACATGCAAAAAATTCCAATGTGTTTATTAAGACAGTTTCCTAAAGGAATAAATTGCTAAGATAGTTGTTTTCACTTATTTTTCATTTGATTGGCTTTAAAAGCATCTAGAGTAGGTGAGACACAACTCTGGGCTTTTCTGTGAGGATGTTTCCAGGAGACCAGCCCTAACTGTGGACAGCACCATCCCATGAACTGGAGCTTGAACAGAATAAAAAGGAGAAATACTACCCAGTACCCAGTACCCAGCACCCAGCACCCAGCACCCAGTACCCTGTGTCTGCTTCCTGGCCATCACGATATGAATGGCTGTGCTTTGCCATGGTCTTCACGTCCTGATGTACTGTCACCTCTGAACAATAATAAATCCTTCTTTGAGCAAGGTGTGGTGGTGCAGGGACAGCAGATCTCCTGGTCTTCATATAGTGAGTTCCAGGACAGCCAGAGCTCCACAGTGAGACCCTGCCTCAAAACACAGAAACAAAAGTCCTCCTTTGAAGTTGTTGTGACAGGAATTTTTGGTGACAGAGATGAAAAGTAACGATACAATCTCATGATAAAGGCACTGTATCATTTATTAGATGTATAAATAAGTCATATTTTTAGAATATAAAGTAAATGCTACAAAGCATTTATTTTAAAAAATAAGTTTGATAAAGAAGCCAGAAATACACACTGGAAAAAAGACAGTATGTTCAACAAATGGTGCTGGTTAAACTGGATTTTGGCATGTAGAAAAATGCAAATAGATCCATATTCATCACCCTGTACAAAACTCAACTCTAAATGGATCAAAGACCATAACATAGAGCCAGATACACTGAACCTGAAGAAGAAAAACTGGGGAACTCATAAGTACAGAAGACAACATTCCAAACAGGATGCTGATAGCACACAAACTAAGAACAATTAATAAGTGAGATCTTATGAAACTGAAAAGCTTCTGAATGGCAAAGCACACTGTCATTTGAACAAAGCAGCAGGCTACAGAATGGGAAAGATCTTTACCAACTACACATCCAATAGAGGGCTAATATCTAATATATTATAAAGAACTAAAAAAAATTCAAGAAAACAAGTAACCCAATTAAAAATGACGTACAGATCTAAACAGAGAGTTCTCAAAATGTGAAGCACAAATGACTGAGCTTTTAAAAGTTCAACAGTGAAATGCAAAAGAGATTTCATCCTACACCAGTCAGAATGGCCAAGATCAATAGAACAAGTGACAGATCATGCTGGCGAGGATATGGGGTAAGGGGAACGCTCCTCCATTGCTGGTGGGTGTGCTAACTTGTACAGTCACTGTGGAAATCAGTATGGCCATTTCCCAGGAGGCTGCGAATAGTTCTACCTCAAGATCCATCTATACCACTCTTAGCCATATACCCAAAGGGTTCTACACTCTACTACAGAGACTCCTGTTCATCCATGTTCATTGCTGCTCCACTCATAAGAGTCATCTGTCAGCAGATGAATGGATAATGAAAATGTGGTACATTTACAGTGGAATATTACTCAACTTTTTAAAAATGAAATTCACAGGTAAATGGATGGAGTTAGAAAAAAATCATCCCAAGTGAAGTAACTCAGATACAAAAGACAAATATGGTATATATTTGCTTCTATATGGATATTAGTTAGCTTTTAAGCCTCTGATAGGCATGCCACAATCCATATAACCACAAAGGTTAGATACAGAGTAGGGACTAGGGGGGAGGGATGTATCTCTCTAGGAAGGGGAAATAGAATAGATATAAAGAGATGTGGGAGGCTGGTACTGGAGAATTAAACAAAATGGGGTATGGAAAAGGGGGGAAGGAAGGGTATATGGGGAGGGACAGCTAAAACTAAGTCCATCTGAAGAGTCATATAAAAATCTACTACAGTAGAAGTTTCTGGATGGATGGATGGATGGATGGATGGATGGAATTAATCACCAATTAATAGTGACACAAAGTTCTAACTAGGTATCTCTTGCCACAAAATGAAACCTCCAGGGCTGGAAATGGGTTACATCTAATTGAATTGTTGGCCAAAGGGGCCCCATGGAAATCCCCAAACAACTCGAGTTATTGCCAAGGTTATTTAGGTTGCTTTCCACAAACTGATGGTAAGGCCCTAATGATGAAGACAATACCTACATACCTCATTGAACACGGAGAAGTTGGGCTGGTGCCCACCTAGAGCCTTCATCCCTATGGACTAGTAGTATTCATGATCCCTTCTAAGGTACTGTGAATGTTACCAGAAGAGAAAGGTAAACACTAACCCAGGTATAAATCCTTCCATCTACAATGATGACCTGCTTACATGATACACGGGTGCAACAGTGGTACAGAAGTTGTGGGAGTAACCAACCACTGTCTGATTGGATTTAAGGCCCACTCCATGAGAGGTGAGAAAAAAATTGCACATACACAAAGTTATGTAAATAAAATGTTTTTCAGTGTTTGTGACACAAGGTCTCTACTATGTAGCTGTGGCTGTCCTGTAAGTTGCTATGAAGACTAGGCTGGCTTTAAATTCATAGAGATCTGTCCGTCTCTACCTCCTGAGTGCTGAGATTAAAGGTGTGCCCTTTTTGCACATCCAGCTTTTTGCTTACATATTATAGTTTCTGATTTTGTGTTTGTATGGGTTTTCTATGTGTATGTGCTTCTCATGCTTTTTCTTTGCTGTTTTTTTTTCTTTTTCTTTGTCTGTTTTATTCTATTCTGGTTTTTTTTGTTTATTTTCTAAAGAGACAGAGAAAGAAGACATAGAGTTGGATAGGTGAGGGTGGGGTGGGGTGAGGAGGATCTGAGAGATGAAGGAGGGGAAACCATGATGAGAATGCATCATATGAGCCAGGCATTGGTGGTGGGCACTTTTAATCCCAGCACTTGGAGGCAGAGGCAGGTGGATTTCTGAGGCCAGCCTGGTCTACAGATTGAGTTCCAGGACAGCTAGAACTGCACAGTGAAACTCTGTCTTGAAAAAACAAACAAAAAAATTATATATATCATATGAAAAAAATCTATTTTCAATTAAAAGAAAAGTGAGGTGTTCAGTTCAATGATATGAAGGACAACTGGCCTACAAACTTTTGTTCTTTAAAAATAAGAATTTGATTTAGTGTAACATGATTGGCCAAAGCCATAATTAAATAAAAACAAACCCAGCACAGTTGGGCTGGAGCGGTAGCTCAGTGATTGCTGCCTGCTGCTCTTGCATAGGATACAACTTTGGTTCCTAGCTCGAATGCCAGGCACTCACAAACACCTGTGACTCCAGCGCCAAGGTGATGTGATGCTTCTGGCTTCTTCGGGCACCTGTATTCATGTACACATAGTTACACTCACACACATATAGACATGAATAAAAATTATATTTTAACATCTTCAAGAACAGTAGAGTTACAGTAAATATTGGAAAACACAGCATGACTAAGACAAGATAAGTTAGGGCTGGAGAGAGGGCCGAGCGCTGAAGACCAGTTACTGCTCTTGCAGAGAACCTAGATTAGGTTCCCAGCACCCACACTGGAGGGCTTACAACTGACTGTAACTCAAGTTCCAGAGGATCGGGTGCCCTCTGGCCTCTGTGGGTACCTTCACGCACAGGTGCACATAAAAACTCACACCAGCACACACACATACATAGATAATATTTTTTTTTTTTTTGGTTTTTCTAGACAGGGTTTCTCTGGGTAGCTTTGCGCCTTTCCTGGAACTCACTTGGTAGCCCAGGCTGGCCTCAAACTCACAGAGATCCGCCTGGCTCTGCCTCCCGAGTGCTGGGATTAAAGGTGTGCGCCACCACCGCCCGGCCCATAGATAATATTTTAAAAAATAAAAATTTAAAAGACAAAATACTTATCAGTTAGGTTTTACTACATTCCTAGCATTTGATTATGCCGAAGCACAAAGAGGTATAATCTGTCTGTCATCAGAGGGATTTGCAGAGTAGTCAGGAGAAGAAAGCAATGGGAGAAACAACCGGAGAAGTATGCAAATGGTTATCTTCTACTGCTCCTGAGGAAAAAAACCTTCGCAATTAGGCAACAACCCTAGGATCCTTGGGCGGTGAGGCAAGGCTCAGGATTGCTCACCTTCAGCGGTGTTTGCCAGGAACTGAGTAGCATCAGCACGCTGTGTTCACCATGACAAAGATGATTAGCTAAGGAAGGTGGGTTAGATCCTGGAGGGAAGCAGAGGAGACGGTGGTGAACAATGACAGTTCTTGAAGGACACGAGCCTGGATTTAAAGTAATGGAAAAATAAAGCCCAGAGTCTCCCGGAGAAAGTAATAAGGAGAAAGACTGGTAGTCACACTGTGACTTCTGACTTACAGAGAAGACAGACAGACAGAAATGACTTCATTTATATTAGGGAAGTTAGTTTGACATAGAAATTAAGTTTCAGATTTGATTAATCAAGGTGATCAATCTGAATAGATAGCTTTGAAAGTCAACATAAAAGTAATTGCTGAATCTCTCACCACCAAAAGGAATGATGTCATGGGGAAAATGAATGTAGAGGGAATAAGAGGTGGGAGTCCAGGCCTCAGGCAACACCCGCAGGTTAGAAGGTCAAGGGCCCACAGAGCAGCCAAAGAATACGAATGTTACTTCACCTTCAGATGGTAAAACTATGAAAAGTTTTTGCTGGCTAGTTGAGTGGCGGATGCTAAGAATATAAACCAATTACTTAAAGTTTAAGAAGGGTATGGACTAGAGTCATGGGAGTTCACTAACATGTTATGACAGAATTTCCTAAAATTTTGGTTAGCATCAGAGCGGACAGACCTGTAACAGAAGAAGCATATACATCTTTCTGTGCAGGGGGAAGTTCTAACAGGACATGCTGACTACAGAAACTCAGTCCGCCAAGTGATCCCAGCTGCTGTTAGAAAGATTCAGAAAGAGCAGGAAACAGAAGTGAGCTACAGACTCATCAATCATCATAGAACGTTGCATCACTTTAAGAATTACTCTGACTCATTCTAACAAACTGTCTAAAGGCCAGTCTAGCCTAATGCACAAATTTAATTCTGTGTAATAAAAGAGGAATAAAAGGTAAATTTTGAAAACTACAGCTATATTCAAGTACACACTGTTTATTTATATTAAGTTTCTCAACCTTAAGAATGCATCTGTAGATTGTTTTAGCATTTAACATTTTGCAGAAATTAACCAAGATGCCATCGTGACTAAATATTCTCAATTTTAAGTGCACAGTACATTTGCCATGTATAAGTGTGAAGGGGTCTAGCAGTAGGGTGACCATGCTCCAGTTTGCTCCTCAAGCAGGACCATGAGTAGCTTTCTCTTTCATTCCTTACACAGGAATGGTAAGTCACGTGGACACATACCAAAGAAGCCAAGCACCACGGAAAACTTACAAACTTAACCTATTTGGTTTCCCTCCATGTTGACTCCTGAATTGCAAAAGTTCCCATTACGTTTGTTATAGTTGTTAACAATGTGAAGAATCCTGCTTAGACATTCAGTCTAGCCCTGAGACAGCTAGGGACTGCCTCCTAGTGGTGGGGTGGTCCCAGCTGCCCCTGAGCACACCTCTCTTTAAATGTCTCCTCTGAAGATGTCCTCCTACACTCTCTGCTCCACTCCCTTCTTTCAGTCCCATACGATTCCTTCTAAAGTCCTTCTCCTGTGCATCACATCCAAACCAAAGTAGTGCCAAGTGCATCCTCATATGAAAGCATACACTCCATGCAAAGAATAGTTTGCTTAATAGTCAAACCAAAACTAAACTAAAAACCAAATATGCCTGATTTTCCTTGTTCATTAAGTCATCCATGCCCACTTCTGCCTCATCATCTGGTGGGCTTTGCACTGGAGCTCTAGAAGCAGCAGTCAGAGAAAAAAATTAACAGGGTTCAAGTCGGAATGAAAGAAGTAAAATCATCTCTAGTCACAGAAGGTGCAGTCTTCCATGTGGAAGAACCCATGTAAAATCTGCTAGGATAAATAGACATTCAGCAAAGTTGGAGGACATACAGAGTGGGCACATTGGTGCATGCCCACAATGTTAGGACTCTGGAGACAGAGGCACAAGATTAGCATGAGATCACATTGAGGCTACATTGCCAACCCATGGTTGCACAGTTCCATCTGAAGAACAGAAGTTATAGGATACAAATCAATATTAAAAAGTTATATTTTATGTGGGGAGCCAGTACCATAGGGAGAGTGCTCACAGTACAAGCATCAGGACCTGTGTATGGATCCCTGGCATCCACATACGAGCTGGGCATCGTCTTGTGTACCTGTACCCGGCATTTGTGTGGAGGCCGAGACAAAACTGCTGGAGACTGCCAGCCATACAGTCTCCCTGAGAAACGGTGACCTCCAGTGTCAGTGAGAGAGCCTGTCTCAGGAGCTAAAGCAAACCAACCAACCAACCAGTCTTAGGTGTGGTGGTAAGTCCAGAGCTTGGGAGGTAGAGACAGGAAAATTAGATGTTCAAGTCATACTAATCCATAGAGCAAGCCAGCTTGGTACTCTACAAAATCCTCTCTTGGGAAGAAGAGGCAGAAGGGAGGGAGTAGAGAAGAGAGAAGAAGGGAGAGGTAAAAAAAAAAAAAAGAGGAGGAAAAGGAAAAATAAATAGTCATCTACAAGCTACATAGAAAAGCATCGGGAGAAACCAGCCCTGCAGTGTCTTGGCCTTGGATATCGAGCCTCTACAACTAAGAGAAAATTAGTTACTACTGTTTAAGCCACCCAGTCAGAATGCTTTGTCAGAGCAGTCCTAGGACCCTAATATGCTGTATACTCAAGTGTAGAGCAGGATTAACCAGCCAGCATGCGAAAGCCACCGATTTGGAATAAAAAGATAAATAAAATATGGTACATGGCCTTCTAACATGTTAAGACATCAGTGAATTCTTAAGACGCATGCCAGATGAAATACGGCATCCGTGAAGAGACAAGTATTCTAGGGTACTATTCAATGGGGTCCCCACTGTGTCACCTGCATAGACAGAAAGTGAAAGAGCAGTTGCCATGGACCCAGGGGAGGGAGTAAAAGGAAACGTGCTTTAACTAGCATAGAATTCGCTGTATCAGATGGTGAGTGCTGAAGACTGACCAGACCACAACATAAATACATTTAGCAATACTAACTGAATACTAAAAACTGGATAAGATGGTAAAGGTTATTTGCATTTTGTCATAATTTCCAAAAAATAAAATACTAAAGAATAAGTGCTGCGGAATATCAGGTTTGTACATGTTTATGATACATTGCTGAAAGAAATCAAATAAAATGGAATGGCATCTTACATTCCTGGACTTCCAGATTTAATATCATTAAGATAATGATACTGCTAAAAGCAATATACAAGCTCAATGCAACATTTCAAGGGCATTTTTCGTGTGTGTGTGTGTGTGTGTGTGTGTGTGTGTGTGTGTGTGAGAGAGAGAGAGAGAGAGAGAGAGAGAGAGAGAGAGAGACAGAGACAGAGACAGAGACAGAGACAGAGAGAGGGGGGAGAGAGAATATGCTAAGTGTGTTGGGATTCAAATGGAAGCAAAAAGAGGGCATGTGACCCCCCTGGAACTAGAGTTACAGACAGTTGTGAGCCACCCAACATGACTGCTGAGACCCAAACACGGATGCTCTGGAAGAACAGGAAGTACTCTTAACCACTGAGCCATCTCTCCAGCTTCCCCTACCCCCAAGAGCATTTTTTAGAAAAATAGGAAAGTCTGAAGCCCAGAATGATGGTACACACTTGAACACCAGCACTTGGGAGAATGAGACATCAGTCACACCTTGGATTTGAAGACAGCCTAGGTAACACTGTAAGATTTTATTTCAAAAAAGGAAGAATTAGAAGCAGGCATAGAGAATGGTTTAATCCTACTACTTACATAGCAAGTTCCAGGCCAGCCAGAGTTACAGATTCAGATCTTATCTCAAAAGAAAATAAGTAAGTAGAGGGGGAAAGGGGAGGAAGGGAGAGAAAATTCACATGAAATTTCAAGAGACCACCAAGGAGTGGTCTAGAAGAGTGCCAGCTGAGGCAAAAAAAAAAAAAAAGATGAGTTCAAGGCCAGCCTGGTCTACACAGCAAGATTAATTAATTAATTAATTAATTAATTAATTAATTAATTGATAAATAAATAAATAGAAATAAAGAAAAGAAGAAAGAAACAAAGGAAAGGGGAAGGAGGGAAGGAGGGAGAAAGGGAGGGAGGCAGAGAAGGAGGAAATCAAGAGATCCAGGAGAGCAAGCTGTTGATCCTGAGTAAGCACACTGAAGTGAGTGTGCTCACACAGACCACTTTGAGAATTTACTACAAAAGTCACAAATAAACCTTAAGTATATACAATAAAGTTTATCTTTTAAAAAGCCACAAGAGCCAGGCATGGTGGTGTATGTCTTTAATCCCAGCACTGGGGAGGCAGAGGCAGGTGGATTTCTATATGTTTGAAGTCAGCCTGGTCTACATAGCAGGTTCCTGACCTGTCAAAGCTACATAGAGAGATCCTGTCTCAAAGAAAAGCACATAGATAGATAGATAGATAGATAGATAGATAGATAGATGATTGATAGATAGATAGATAGATAGATAGATAGATGATAGATGATAGATAGATGGTAGATAGATAGATAGATAGATAGATAGATAGATAGATAGATAGATAGATAGATAGATAGATGATAGATAATAGATAGATGGTAGGTAGATAGATAGATAGATAGATAGATAGATAGATAGATAGATACATACATACATACATACATACATACATACATACATACATACATACATAGAAATAGAAAAAAGAAGAGCCATAGGAACTAAAAGAGGAATCTGGAGGTTTCCAACAGAAAGAGATGGTAAATGTTGAAGAGAGAGAAAAATAAATATCAGGATGAGATCCTTACACACTGTCTACATGTATGAAGTTATCACACTGTACCCCATATGCACAATTATGCATCAGTTTAAACTCTTTAAAGAAACTGGCTGTTTAAAAAGCAAGAGAGCACTAATGTAGGATGATAAAAAAGGAACTGAAGAGGGCAGTCACCTTATACAACAGATTTGGGCTTTTAATTCCAGAAATAAAAAATTCTGATCTGAGAACAAGTGAAAGTGTCTCAGGACTGCTCACGTCAGCTCAACAGAAAATGGGAATCCAGGCATCCAGACAGACCAGCACAAAACGTCAGAATGTGGGGTGATAGATACCATTCCACAACGTACACACATACACACAAAATCTGCTCTACACCATGAAGTGCACAAATGTTCATTGGTCAGTGTGTGTGTGTTTGCACATTCATGTATGGATGCTTACCTGTGTGCAGGTGCTCCTGTGCATGCCTGCGCATATCAAGGACAGAGGATAACCTTGGGTGTCATTCATCAGGCGCCTTCTACCTTTTGTTTGAGGCAGGGTCTCTTAATGGCCTGGAACTCGGCCAAGTAGGCTGGACTAACTGGTCCGCAATCTTCCAGAGATCTGCCTGTCACTGCCTCCCATTTACCACCACATCTTGGATTTTATATGAGTTCTGGGCATACTCATCCTCAGGAGTCATCTCCCTAGGCCACCCCAACATAAACAAAACAAAACAAAATATTTCTAAAAGTAAAAGCACAAGTGAAAAACACTGTAGTGGTGGCATAAAAATAGACACAGACTGAGACCACAGGGAGCCCAGAAACAGTTTGGTCAGCTGACTTTTAGCAAGGGGACCCAACACTTGGTTGTAAAGGGTCATTTATGGCTAATGCTGGTGGGAAAGCCACATCTACACGTGTAGAACAATGGAGTCACATCCTTGCCTCATCGCCACATGTACCAAAACCACATCAGAGGCAGAAACATAAACACTAACACCACAAAACAGTTAAGGGGAGAGGAGAACCCTTTATGATATTGAATTTAGAAATGATTTATTGTATATGATACAAAAACACAGGCAACCAAACACATATACACTGGACTCCATCAAATTAAAAATTTGTACATCAAAAATAAAAGTATCAGCAGGATGAAAAAATCACTGGAGTGGAAAAAATGTGTACAAATCACATATCTGATAAGGACCTAATATCTAAAAATTATAAAGGATTCATAAATTCAACAGCAAAAGGAAAGAACAGATTTTAAGGTGGTCACAGAACTTAAACATAAATTTCAATAAAGAAGAAATACAAAGGGCCAACAGACACAAGATGTTCAACATAACTAATCATTAGGGAGATGAAACCCACTTCTATACATCAGGGCCACTATTTTTAAAAAGGACAACTCTAGAAAATACCTTGTTAGGATATAGAAAAGGGTGACATTTGTGCTCTGCAGGAGGTAATGGAAGACCACAGCCCCTATGAGAAATAATATGGTGGCTACTTCAAAAAAAAATAGACTTACATATGATAGAACATTCCACTTCCGTCAGACCCCCAATACTCAAGCCTAGACGTTTCAATACTCCCGTCATAACACCATGTGCACAGGAGCCCCAAAGTGAAAACAGCGCAAGGGTTCAGTGGTGGATGAACGACCCGTACTACGTTGTGGGTGCGGGCCGTGAACAATCAGCCTTGAAGAGAGAAGGAACTGCTAACGAGTGCAACAAAATGGTTACGCAAAATAAGTCATAAAAAAGGTAAGCATCTTATGATCCCATTCAGTGTTGATCTAAAATAGGTAACTTCACACAGAATGTAGTTTAGTGTGACTCCTGGGAGAGACCATTCCTTGGAGGCCATCTTTGCCAACTGGCTATCACTGGATTTGCACACAGGAGGGGACTTGAGAAGGGTGTCGGGTTACAGGAATGGATGAGGTCAGAGACTGCAGTGGTGACATTGTACATGGTACCTGAAGTGCAAAGGGCAGAGGGTGTTAAGAGCTACTGAGTGGACTGAACTTGGTAACCAGAGCAAAATGAGGACTGTAGAGGACTCTGGCTTCCTTCTTGGGATTAAGGATGCAGTTGTTATTCACTGAGAGAGAAAACGAAGCACAGAGATGGGTGTGAAAACTTTCTGACTGTGGTGTTGATAGCAAGCAGCTCACAAATGGATCAAGACATCAGGGAAGGTACAAACTCCGAGTGCCTGAAAGCACGGGCAGAAATGAACTACCCAGTAAGGGCACATACAATTAGAAAAGAAATCCTCAACAGGAGTCTCAACCCCAAAACTTAATGGGTAAACAGAGAGTAGTGTCATATGAGGAAGGTTTCCCTGGAACTGCTGATGACCTGGGTTCATTCCCATCACACACACAAAAGGTATTTTATAGACGATAAAATGACTACCTGAATCAAGTGTTATAAAGAGATTAAAGATGATTAAGACTGAAAATTGTCCCTTGGATGATAGACACGTTGTTAGTGACTTGGAAAGAGCCGTGCCAGGAGAATGGGTGCTACTGCCACAAAGAAGTAGGAAGTAAAGGAGATGCTGAGGCAGGGGGCAGGTCAGTCCTGAAGGTTCAAGAGAATCACAGTGAAGATTTTAAAAAGACGAGAAAAGGGAAGAGGGAAACTTTATGGAGTAATTGCCCAGATAAGATTGATCTGCAGCAGTGTCTGGAGGAGACTGTCTCAGTTAACGATGGCTACATGAAGACCTAGCCTACTGTGGGAAGCACCTTCTCTAGGCAAATGGGTCTGAACCTGTAAGAAAGCCAGTTGAATCCAGGCAGTGGTGGCACACGCCTTTAATCCCAGCACTCAGGAGGCAGAGGCAGGCAGATCTCTGTGAGTTCAAGGCCAGCCTGGTCTACAGAGTTCCAGGACAGCCAGGGCTACACAGAGAAATGCTGTCTTGGAAGAGAGGGAGAGAAGGAGACACACACACACACACACACACACACACACACACAGAGAGAGAGAGAGAGAGAGAGAGAGAGAGAGAGAGAGAGAGAGAGAGAGAGAGAGTTGAGCAAAAGTCGGAGGGCAAGCCAGTAAGTAGCCTTCCTTAGTAATTCCTTGTGATCCTTCTCTGGTTTCCCTTGATGATGGGTTATGCCCTGGAAGTGTAAGTTGAAGTAAGTCATTTCCTCACCTTAAAAAAAAAAAAGAGAGAAAGACAGAGATTGCTGGGAAGCTTGTGACCCCAAGGCCAAGGTGGTGACCATGACTCTGTGGTGCATTCAGTAGCTAGCTGTGCATTTGGCTTTCTCCTCCTCCTCAGTCATTATGTAGAGAAGACAGGTCTACAGATTCAGGGGATGTGTTGTGCTAAAAGGGCATGTAGAAAGGAGAAAACTACAAACTTGATGGTCTGACAAGGTAGTGCACACCTTTTTAAAATTTTTTTATTTTATAATTTAATTTTACATATCAGCCACGGATTCCCTTGTTCTCCCCCTCCCATCCCCCCTCTCGCCGGGGGGGGGGGCCCTCCCCCCCCCCCCCGCCTTCCCCCAAGCCCACCCCCCATTCCCATCTCCTCCAGGGCAAAGACTCCCCTGGGGATTGAGTTCAACCTGGTAGATTCAGTCCAGGCAGGTCCAGTCCCCTCCTATCCACGGCCAGGTAGTGCATACCTTTATTCCCAACATTCTGGAGGCAGAGAAAGGTAGATCTCTTTTGAGTTCAAGGCCAGCCTAGTCTACATAGCAAGTTCCAAGCCAACCAGGACTACATAGTGAGACCCAGTCAAAAAAGAGTTAATGGTAGAAAATGTCAAATTTTCACAAGGAGTCTGCTGCTGAAACACTTCATGTTGCTGTTAGAGTTTGCCAAAGGTATACATTGGGTGCATCCAGTGCAGCTTAAAGGCCTTCAGGGTATGGAGGGCATCTCCATTTAGAATTCCTACTTTCTAAATAGGGTCTGTAAGGTGCAGAAGAGGAAACCATCCCAGACATCCCTTAGGATACAGCATACTTGATCTACAATAATTATTTCCAGGCTCAAAAGTCCAAAGTCGGAACACATGGCTGTATAACTTCAAGGTAAGACAGAGCTCTCCTTTCCTGCTGAGAGGGTGCTGATTGCCCACCGAGAACCAGCAGTACCTATATATCCCTGTCACAGCTAGCCAGGTGTGGAAGGTTGAAGGCCGTACAGGCTGGTGCTCAGCTTGTCTAAGTTGCTGCCCATCCATCAGTATTGCAGCTTCCAAAACCATGTTCTTTGTTCTTAGTTTTCCCTTTTCATTCTTGAACTTCATTTTAGTTTATTTTCAAAACAGAGTTAGAATAAGCACACATTCATTGACTGTGGTTTTCTAGAAGTTGCTTTTAGGCTGGTTTATTAAAAATCTCCGGACTCCTCACATAGCAATTGATCTGCAGATATAGGGGCGTATTTTTCAAGCTTCTTTGAGGTGTCGTTCAGTCAGACTTTCACATAGAAACAACATGAGCAGCTCTTGTGAGCTTGTGTCTTGAATCTCATTGTGAGGGAGGCTGAGGCAGGAACATCACAAGTTCCAGGTGGACCTAAACATCTGAAAAACAAAAAAACCTGCCAGTGTGTATCTTACTGAAGAGCATTTTCTCCAAGAACATTTGTATTTGGAATGCCCCTACATATTCAATAAGTCAGTAATGTGAACACTATAAAGAGAAACATCAACATGCTCTAAACAGTAACCTAGCTTTCTCCAGACTGTTAGCAGAACCCAGCAGTGGCCTCTGTGTGCTGTCTGAGCTCCAGGAAAAGGTCTGCTCTTGACCACACTACGTTATCTTTTATGGGAGTCTACAAAAACCAACACATGCAAAAACTGGTGGCCCGCCACTGTTCTGGTTAGCAAAGTTCTCCACACTGTAAGTTAGCCAGTTCTGTCAGGTGAGTAATGTAAAAAGCGCAGCAGGGTAGAGCATGCTTGTTGTATTCTCTGAAGAAGAATGTCTTCAGCAATACTGTACTGAGAATTTCTGTAAACAAATTTAACCTTGTCAGCTAAGTCTGTTCAAGTGCATTTTATTTGTGCTGTATTGTGCTCGGTCAACCACATTTTTATTACAAGTTTTTAATTAATGCAACTATAACCTTCCTGCCCCGCTAAAGTCAGCACCATTCTTAAACTTAAGTATTCTGGGGTACTATTATTAAATATCAGGACTTCCTAGGAGCGGAGAATAAAAATAATGAACACATTCTGTCTTTCAAGCCTTCTTCGCTGGCGTGGGAGATAACTACATAAACAGATGCCCTGCCATACAGGAATGAAAGCCGCTGCTCAGAGAGGAAAGGGTTAATTCTGTCGGGGAACAGGGCAGAAGGAAAAAGGTTTCCCCAGGATAGAGAGAGCAGGAACGCTATTCCAAGCAGAGAGACTAACTGGGGAGACAGCACAATGAGTTACCAGCCTCTCTGGGAAACAAGAAGGTGCATGTGTGGGGAACAGTGGGATTCTTGCCGTGGTGGCAGGAGTCATGGAAAGAGCTACAGTTTTCACTTAGAATGGGGACAATGAAAGGCTGTAAAAGCAGGAAAGAGATACAATTGCTGTCTCAGGAAATTCTGAGGTAGTGTGAAAGACTGCCATGGGCCAGGAGAGGAGGAGGAGGAAAAACAGAAGGCTGTGGTGCAGCAAGCAGAGCTCTGAGTGGTAATTGTGCGACTAGGGAGAAGGGGATGAATGGCTTTGAGATGTATTTCAGAATGAAATCACCTGGACACAATGACTATTTAACGGGAGGAGAGTCAGAGATTCCACCAGGCATTGGGCTTACACGATGACTTAATCTATGTAGCAAAGAGCAGACAGGCTGAAAATGACTTCAGTGCGGGTGAGAAGGTGAAAGGGCGGGCGGGCTCCGCAAGCCTAAAAAACTGAGTTCACTCCCCACCGGAAGGAGAGAAACAGTTCCTGAAAGCTGGCCTCTGATCAACGCACGTACCCACCCCCCCCCCCCCCCCCCCGCAGCAACAACAACAATTACTCTTGAGTAGCAAACACTTTTAAGGCATTTGAGTGGCAAGATCCAGAAGACAACTAAGTACGGGGGTGAGGGGGTGGGGGGTGGGGGGGCTCAGCTGAGGACTTACAGACAACCTCAAATTAAAGACAGGATTTAGCACCCAAAGATGGTATACAGATTCACGGGAGGAGAGGAGGAGAGGGAGGACTGTCACACACAAGAAGTCGGGAAAGGGCACAGAAGCAGGTCAACAGGAGAGTCCTCACCTGGCATGTTCAAGGCCCCTGTAGCAGGGGACCAAATGCTAAATATTTAAGGCAAAACTTGTAAGCAATCTTTCATCAGAAGATATAAAGGGATAATTCTATGACCAAGAAGAAAGAAATTTCATAAAACACAAGAAATTACCCAAAAGAAAAAGCTTTATTAATCTGCTGCTTTAAAAACATCTTCCAGGGGCTGGTGAGATGGTTCAGGTGGTAGGGGAGCTGGCTGAGA
This sequence comes from Peromyscus eremicus, assembly GCF_949786415.1. Taxonomy (NCBI): domain Eukaryota; kingdom Metazoa; phylum Chordata; class Mammalia; order Rodentia; family Cricetidae; genus Peromyscus; species Peromyscus eremicus. The sequence continues at coordinate 9,546,796 of NC_081426.1, read as the reverse complement.
AGTCTGAAGACCAGATTTCAATCTCCAGACCCCACAGAGTGGAGGGAAACCTGAAAGTTGTTCTCTGACCTCCACACGTGTGCCATGTTCTCACACAACACATGCACACGCACGCGCACACACACACACACACGCACACACACACACGCACACACGCACGCACACGCACGCACACACATACACACATGCTTGCACACACTAAATAAATAAAAGGAGGAGCTAGAGAGATGGCTTAGCAGTTAAAAGTACTTGATGCTCTTGCAGAGAATGGAGTTCAGTTTCCAGAACCGGTACTAGGCAGCTCATAACCACCTGTAACTCTAGTCCCCTGATGCCCTCCTCTGGCCTCTGGGAGCGCCTGTGCTCATGTAAAAGAAAATATAATCCACAGAGTTGAAAACAAGTCACAGAATAGAAAGCGTATGTCCAACACATACAAATGATAAAGAACTGGATGCAGCATATATAAGGAATTCTCACCAATCAGAGATGAGCAGAGGATCTAATGAGGAAAAAACAAACAAACAAACAAACAAACAGGAGACAGAGGCAGATTTCTGTGAGTTCGAGGCCAGCCTGGTCTACAAAGTTAGTTCCAGGACAGCCAGGGCTGTTACACAGAGCAATCCTAAAACAAAGTACCATGCCAAAAGAAAACCAAATCGACAAGAAAAATAATAAAAAGCTCAATCTTTTAAATAATCAAGAAAATATAATAAGTCCACAATGAAACAGTACTATACACCCAATATGTCAAAGTTTGAAATATCCAATAATACTGAAATTCAGGCAAAAAAAAAAAAAAACAATAGAGAGAAACTAGAATTCACATTCAGTATTTGGAAATGTAAATTGACTCAGCAAATTTGGATGATTATGCCAGTATTTAGCTAAAGTGAAAGCATACAATTCCCTAAGGGTCAAACAACTCACTCCTAAAATATACCTTACACATTTGCATCTTTATATGCACCATTATATACATATATATATACACAGAAGGGTGTTTAGAGTGACACTGTCACAATTGTCCCAAAGAGAAACAACCCGAATGCTTCTCAACAGAATAATGATAAACTGTGACATGTGCATACAGAAGATTGCTGTTCAACAAGAGGCAGTGTGCCTACTGATACATAGTTATAAAAAGTGTGCAAAGGAGTTAACAAAATAAAACAATGTAATTCTATTCACACATAATTCTGAACGTGGGAAATGAACCTATATTGCTTAGGAATGCATGACCAAGTAGTTAAATTAGAGAAGAAACTCAAGAAAGCCATGGCCAGGAGCATGAGGTAATAGCTCCCTCTGAGGAGGCAGAGAGGACCACCAAGAGATATGCAGGGAAATCCTTCAGTCGTAATATGCTATTCCTTGGCCTGGGTGGCATTGATCACTAATGATTTAATGAGTGCATAAACTTTATGAGCTTTTAAATAAACATATACTAACATTTTCATGGCCTGAATTTTGAAAAGCTCTTAAAATTTGCAAGAGATGTGACAATGATCAAAAAGTCTCAATTTTATAGAAGACTAGAAAATACTAAGAAGGCTAGGCAAGCATATCCAACAAACAAAGAAAACTTAGTTTCTAATTTTAAAAGTTCAAATAAAAGACATTCAGAGATGACCAGGTGCTGTCTGAGGACATGCTGTGGCTCAACTGAGAAAACGCAAGGAAAGACAAGACCTTGGCTGTTTCATTCTCTAAACAGAACATAAGAACAATTTTTTTTTTGTCTTACACATAAAAGAAAGATTGAGGAAGTCAGTAGCAGGAATAGAATCTTGAGGATTTTAAATAGTGGAGAAGGAGAAACCAAGACCTCTGCTGTGTACACAATTGCTCTCACCAACTGGTTAAATCATCTTAAACATATTTTAGATTTAGTTTTGCAAAATGAAATTCATATAAAAAGGCAAGAATTTGTCATGGTTGAGATAAAAACAAACAATAACGACAACAACACAAGCCACAAGCATCAAAACTAAAAAGAACTTGCCAAGTTGGTCAGTGAGAACAAAATCCTGAATGTTTCTTTACAAGCAAATTAAGCCTTGTACACAGCACATTAACCTGTTCTCAGTTTCCTGTCCGGTGTGCAAGCCTTCCCTGGATCAGGAATCCCATAATTGCAGCAAAGCACTGTCATAAAGAGTGAAAAAGGTCTCAGTCGAGAAAAGAAAACACTATTCATAAACATGAACCAACCAGTAAGGAATTTTTAAATCACTTAGACGTTAAAATTAGTAAGGAATTAAAGGGGAAAATAGGAAGGCATCTAGTGTCACGCTAGTCTCCTCACTTAATACGCTATTACTAGCTCTCTGAAAACCATTAAAATGAGAAGTAAGTGATACCCAGAAATAAAAAAAGGTTAAGAACTTCCCACACAATAATTTCAATTGCCCAAATTCAAACTTTACAGCTTTGGGCTGAAGTTATTTGCTCAGTAGAAGACACTTACCCAGAATGTTTAAGGCGGTGAGTTTGACCTCCAGCACAGAAAATCATAAACAAACTTCCTAGTTTGTTTTCTATTGACCAAAGGGAACTTGGGAAAGGAAAGGGCCCACCTGGTCTACAGGTCACAGGCCATCATCAGGGGAAGCCAAAGCAGGACCTCAGGGCAGGAACCTCAGCAGAAAGCTTGGAGGAAGGCTACTTCCTGGCCCACACATTCTGGTTCGTTCACCTTTTAACAGCCCAGGACCACCTGCCCAGGAATGGGACCATCCACAGGGGGCTGAGCCCTTCTATATCAATTAGCAATAAGAAAATGCCCCTGAGACCTTCTCGCAGGCTATTCCGACAATGGAGGCAATTCCTCAGATGAGGTTTCCTCTCCACAGGTATCTAACTGATAAAACAAGCACAATAAACAAATAAAAGGAGTTCGAATTGATCTGATTCTCAAATTATATGATGTGCCTTCTTTGAATGAATGTTTGCTGAAATATTACAAGATAAAATGGCATCTCCCAGAGCAAAGACCTGAGCTCTGACAGTGAGTACCAAGGCCTGCTTGCTACATACCACTATATAACCTTGAGTAGGTAGCTAAGTCACTGAGTTTCACCTATCACCACTTCTGAAGCTTTAAGCAGATTAAACAAAACAATATATGTGAATAATAGTGTGTAGGCCAAAGCATGGGAAGCTCCACAGCTCACTGTAAATACTATTTCCTGCAAACAAATAAATAGCTTTTTAAACCCGCCCCCTACCCCCAGTGCCAAGGATGAACTCAGGGCTTTACAGATTTTTACCACTGAGCTACATTCCCAGACCTTTATTTAAAGTATCAAAACAAAAAATAAAACTTTAAATGTACAACAATAAAATGAAACCTATGTAAGCTCCCTCAGCCTTAACAACTAAGACTTAAATGAAGATCTTGTTCATTTGTCCTTAATCCCACCCTCAACTTAGATTCAGGGTCTTCCTATGTGGCCTAGGCTGGCTTCAAACTCACAGCAATCCTCCTGGTTCAGCCTCTCAAGTGCTGGGATCAGGCTTTTACTTGTACTAAGCCCGTTTACTCTCTCCCTCTCTTCCCCAACTGTTTTAGAGCCAAGTCCTTGGTGCAGTCACAAGGAAGGAGAGAAGACCCTAAGTTCATCAACACCCTAAGTTCTAAAGCCCTGAGGTCTCTTCAGGGGATGAAGGAGAATGAGTACAGAATCAAAAAGAGAGGGTTAGGTTAGAAATATGTGGTCACCAGCACTGAAATCAAGATCCAAGCCACCCCTGAATGGCATCAAATATAAACACGGGAACAGCATCTTCTGCTGCCCTTCATTAAGGACACAACCAGACAAAGCGCCACCAAGAAATGCTACGAGTTTACAAAAGCCTGGAGAATGTTTATCTCTTTCAAGTATTTCTCTCCCTTAAAAGATATACAGTTACTAAAGTATTTAACCAAATACCTAAAACATAGATGTATTTTATTTAACATCAAGTTTAAATACTGACATTGTAACCAACTGCAAGTCTACTTTTCAAAGCATTTGTTAAAAACTTGTAACACCATGTATATTTCATTATTTTTTAAAGTGTAAAAATCTGTTTTATAATTTCTTTCATATGTATATTTCACAGGAAAAATTTAAAATAAATTTTAAAAAGAAAATACGATCCCTATTTGAAATAGCTGTGACAGATGATGGTATATCTTAGAAGCATTCAGAGCTTCAAACATACATAAGAATATTTGTACACTAAAAATATTTTATAAGCTCTTTAGACACCACGCTGTGGAATCAGAGACCGTTTACTCTTACATTTTAGTTTTTACCCCCAAGTATCAAAATTAGTTATGATTTATTTATATTCCACTTCAATCCCTCCAAAAATTTGGACTCAAGTTCCTTAAATCATAATTTTATAATCTACTTTAAAAGAATTTCTAAAAATTCCAAATAGTTTTCATAAGCAGCTCAATAAAGATTAACCTTTTTAAAAAGGCATTTGTGACCTGGGAATGTGTAATGCAGTCTTATCTCTTTGATATTGGTCACCAAAAAGAGGTACAATTTTTTAGAAACAATAGATTTTCAATAGTTCTGTACTGATGCTTCATCATTGATTAAAGGGAGCCCAAATCTATTTGAACTGCAGATCTCGTTGGAACACTTCTAACAGTATTCAGGATCTTCCATGGCTCAAGCAATAGACAAGAAACACAGGTGTGCAGTTTTGTATATTACAGCAGCACTCAACTCAGTTTTCAGAGCAACATTCACTTTTTTTCTCTTCAGGAAACAAAAGTAGATGTGTTTCAAAGCAGTCTGAAGTAGGGCTGTCCTGTATGACTGCCATTTCACTGAGATGACCCGAGGACCGGAGGACTGCTGGCCGGGGTTCTGCTCCCGAGCTTCCAAGCACTGCCCTGATGTGTTTTAAGTAAAACCCAACTCTTTTTTAAAGCACAATTAAAGAAAACACTGGATCAAAATGGAATGTGTCTCTCCTACACCACACACACACACACACACACACACACACACACACACACACACACCCCGCACACACCAATGTTTCTTTTCAGATACCAGTAACTATCAACACAATGATTAAAAGGCGTAATTGCTTCCTCAAGAACTATCTATTAAAAACAGGCAGGGAACTCTGGTTTTCAGACGCCCCCCCCCAAACATTTATCTAAACGTACTGTTTCTCTAAGATAACTGAAGTAACTTCCTGTTGTCGAATAAGAAATTCATTATTATGCAATATTATTTAAGTTGGTGGTGATTTTTATTATTGTTGATCTTGAGACTTTTCATTTTCATATGAAATGCTGAAATTTATGAAGGAAGGGAGGCAAAGTGAAAAACACAGAATCACTTGTAACTTTTCTAAGTTTTTCTTTCTTTCTGGGGGCCATGGGAGGGATTTTTCTTTTTGAGGTAGGGTCTTCTGCAGCCCAGGCAGATTTTTAATTTACTACGTAGGTGAGGTTGGTCCTGAACTCCTGATCTTCCTGTGTCCTCCTGCGGGCTCCTGAGAGCTGCGCTTACAGGTTTGTGTCACCACAGCCGGCTAATTAGAGAACTTCATAAAGATATGTTACTGCTATCCTTAAATCAATTCTACATCAAAAGCCAAGTAATTTTCTGGTCTTGAATGGTAATCACGCAGATTCTCTTTACCAATAACGTATATATTAGCGACAGTTATATATCAGATACATTTTATTTCCACATCTTTAAACACAACCTTGTCACCAGACACCCTTGCTTGACATCATTAACATTATAATTAATTCTTCCAGTTAGTAATGAATTTATCTTTTATTTTTAAAATTGAAAAAAAATCACAACAGCTGTGGAAGCTGCTGTTTCCCACAAATCACATGGTGTATGTGTTGGGGGGGGGCAGTAATTTTTTTTTTTTAAACAAAAACTTGGTGTTTCGGTTTGGTTCAGTTTTGGTCTCTGGATTACAGCAGGCGTGAATCTGCTGACACTCATTAAGGTTTTCACCCGCTTTATTCTCTCAATCAGATCCCCCCCCCCCCCCGGTTTGCTCTAAGGATTTTGTCAAAACAAACAAACAGACAAACAGACAAACACGCGCCCGCACACACCGACAATTCAGAAAACCCGCGTTTTTCCCAAACCCTCGGTACCGGTACCGAGTGCCAGAAAAGCGCTCCAGCAGCAAGCCCTGTCTCATTCCAGTGACTCTCTGGGCTTCAACAAATTAACGCAGTGCTCTGGAGGGAGTCCGGAGAGTCGGGCCCAGGCGGCCTCCGGGCTGGCCCACCTGTCACCCGCGAGCCCCGCACGCGTCCGTCCCAGGGCAGGCCTTGGTGGCCCGCGGTGCGAGCCAGCCGACAGAGGCGGGCTGCGAACCGAGCGCCTGGAGATTTCGTTGGGCTCCCTGCAGACGTCCTCCTGCGGCTGGGGCGCCCAGGCCGCTCGGTTCCAGCTCGTGTGGCCAGGCTCCGGTCCAGACACACTTCAGGCTTCCCGAGACGGGTGACCCGGGGACGCTGCCCAACCCGCGCCCGCGAACAGGTGGCGGCCGCCCCGAGGGCCCGCGCGCGTCCGCGCCGCCCTGTGCACCGGCGCGCGTCCCGGCCCCGCGCCCGGCCCCCTCGGCCGCCCTCCCCGGCTCCCTCCCGCCCCGGGCCCCGGGGAGAAGCACGTGCCCGCTGCTCCGCGAAGCCTCGTGCTGCAGGCGGGAACCGAGCGAGCGGCCGCCCGGGAGCCCAGGCCTCGGTCTCCACCGACGCTCCCAGCCACCTCGGCCCCCGGTGGGAAGTTCGCGAACCGCCCCGGCCAGCCTGGGGCGAAACCGAGGCCCGGGGGGTCGGGTACCCCGCCCCAGAGGCCACGGCAGGCCGGTCTCCTGGCTCAGGTCCCCCCATCTCCCCCCGGGGCCTCTGGGGCGGCGGCTGCGCCCGGGCCGCCTGGGGCGGGAGCTGTGGGGCGGCCGGGAAGGCCTCCCCAGCCCGCAGCCGGGGCCTCCAGCCCCGCTTCCCGCGAAGGTGCGGGGCCCGGCGGCCAGGGGCCTGCGCGCAGCAGGCGGGGCGGGGCGGGCGCCCAGGGCCGTGTCCCGAGCGGCCTTCGCGGGCACGGCTCGCCCTGGAGGGGCCGCGCGGCCAGAGGCTCGCCCTCCGCCCGCCCTGGGACGGCTCTGCTGGAGGGGCTGGGCCTGAGCCGGGCCGCCCGGGCCCAGGCGGGCCACGCTGGGGAAGGCTGTCCCGCAGCCCCGGCTCGAAGGCCTGCCACCGGGCTGGCGCGACCCCCGGCCTCGCACCAGGCTCACGAAATCGGAGGAAGCGGGGATGCGGCCGACTCCGCGGGCCACTTTTCGTTGTCTCCTTATTGCCTCCCGCCCGTGGGCTCGGCTTCTTGGCCTCACACTCGGGAGCCGTCAGAAGAGTTGGGCAGTTGTGGGCCCTGGGTTTGCTTGGGCGGCCGACATTATGAACACAGTCTCCCTCCCGTTTAGCCTCCCAGGCTTGGCGGGGAGGAAAGGGTGACACTGACAAGCCCTCGTCTCCCCCAGACGGAAGGCCAGCTGCCCTCCACTCAGGGCTGCAGGCCCGGCGTCTTCCTCCTCGGAGGAAGTGAAACTCGTACTGGTCCATGTGTGTTTACAGGTCCTAAAGAACCTTTGGGGAAGATAGTTTGGTGACTGGACAACTTCTGGTGCGAACTAATGGTTTAGAAAGACTCCTGAGCACGTGGTTGGACTCTAGGATCCCACAGCCGCCGTGAAGCCACCCGGGACAGCTCGGCCGAAAGGACGCTTCTCTGCTGCCAACGTGCAGGACACAGATTTTTTTTTTTTTCGTTTTGTTTTCCTTTTTGGCTCAGCTCAGACAGCATTACAGCGGTATCCTTTCCCGCCTCCCGACCCTCTTCCCCTCCCCCTCCTCTTCTTTCTGGTGCAAGCAATTAGGGTGAAGAAATCAGTGCCAGGCTTCTGCCTCTGAAGAGAAAGGAGCTGTTTCTGGGATTGAGTCCTGACACCTGTGTCTGTCCTAGATGGCGACGAGGTGCGGGGGTCAAAACCTTGCAGGGGGAGAGGCCGGGCTGGTGCGGAGTGTGTGGGGGAGAACACTCCCTAAAAGAACGTTTTGGGGGACTCTTGCTATGACTTCCCGCCTTATTCTTCAGCCTCCAGCTTCGCGCAGGTCGTTAACACGCGGGTTATTAACAGCTTTCCTCCCTTTTAGTCCCCTGAGACCGAGACCCGAAGCTGGAATTAGAAGAGCAACGCTGACAAGCCATTCCTTAATTTGCTTTTATTTTCGGGAAATAATGTAGAGAAAGAGGAAGAGGAGACGGACTGCCTTACATCTCAACAAGTAATTTGTGATCTTCACATCGGACAAATCAAATTTACAAATTACTTTCCCACCTACTGGACCAAGCGGCCAGAACCAAAACGGATAGATACACAGGTGCCCTCCGCAGATTTCGGAGAGTGAAGGTTCACTAAAAACTCACTAAACAGACAGGGGTGTTCAAAGAGAGAGACACCCACCGAGGAACCGGACCTGGGACTCCGGGGTCGGTCTGCTTTCCACAGTGTTATAATTTCACCTCTTTTGTTTGTTCCTAAGCCGAAACTTTGATTCTGTGCTTAGGGCGGTGAAGGGCTCCGTCCTGCGCCCGGCCTAGTCTAGCCCCCGCCCCGTACCCCGACTTAGCTGTTTCCTTCACTTCTGATCCTCCAGCGCCCAGCTTCCTGGAACCAAGCGGGTTTCTTTAATAAATACACAAAGGGAGATGTGAAGAGGGGCAGGACAGCTTGTAACAACTGAAAAATAAGAACCGCCATCGTTTGAGAAAGAGGAACGGGAACAAAGGGGAAATATTTTTTTGCTTTTGTTATATATATGTGTATATATATAGATATGTGATGTATATATTTTAAAGTTCTGTTTCCTGGACGCTAAAACAAGAGAGATGCTCAGTTCAACCAACAGCAACTAAAAAGTTTAAGTGGTCCCTGGAACGGACCCGACTATGTACAGCATTCCCGCCGAGGCGGAAGCTTGAATCAGTCCAGCGCAGGGCAGGGATGGAGGCTGGGCACTCTCCTCCCGAGGGCCTGGCTCAGCGCTCACCACTGGGGAGGTGGGGGTGCTGGAAGCTCTGGCCTGCAGATGGGGAGCTGGATCAAGGGCAGCTGAAGGGGAGGCAGTCTGCTAGGAGAAACAGTGGTGGGTTTGATTTGGAGGAGTGTGTATGGGCGCACTCCAAACGGTAGATAATACGCCAGTTAGTGACTTCAGTGTCCAGAAAGAATAAATAAAACTGTTGAGCTCAAAACAGAGAGGGTCAGAGCGAAGAGCCTGAGAAGGCTCCAGGTGCATAAAAGCTGTCCAGAAAGACTTGAAGGGGTGACGCACGAGTTGGGAGGGAGAGCACACTGCCATCTCGTGAAGAAACCGAGGGCCAAGCGGAAGCACCGGGCCCCACCTCCAAGGGGGAGAGGGGTCTACACCCTACCCCCCCAAGCAAGTGGCAGAGAGATGGGAGCGGCACTGCAGGCAATGGACATCTTGGGGGAGTGAAAATTCAGTTTTGGAAAAGCCAAGGCAAAGGCGAGCGGTAGCAGCAGCAGCAGCAGCGTGGGGACCACGGAGGGCGCAGGTAGTTGGTTTCTTCTCCACTCCCTCTCACTCCTGGGCTCACAAGACCTGGAACCGCCACGAGGCTTGGTCCTTATAGTCCAGACAGTCGGGAGAGTTGAAGTTGAGTTTCCAGGCAGAGGAAGCAGCGGCAGCGGCGGGCTCCTTGTAATCCAAGCAGTCGGCAGAGTTGAAGGCGAGCCCAGAGCCTCCGTAGCCTTGGTGGTGGTGGTGGTGGTGATGGTGGTGGTGGTGGCCCGAAGACTGACTCAGCGGGTGGTGTGCGTGCGGGTGGTGGTGGTGATGGCCAGCCATGGAGGAGGGTGCCATGGGGCTCAGCTGGTGCGGGTGGTGATGCGAGTGCATGGGCGCTAGGTAGGAGCTGCAGTCCACCCCGCCAAAGTAAGAGGAGGAGGGCGCGGGGTAGCCCTGGCCGTAGCTTCCACCCTGGCCATAGGACATGGGGTAGGAGGCCGCCGCAGTGGCAGCACCTGCGGCCACCGAGCGCTGCATACACGAGGCGTTGCTTGGCGCGCCCAGGGGCTCTGGCACCGACACGGATGCGGGCGCCGAGCCTGGCGAGATGGAGGCCGGACTCCAGATGGACGAAGCAGTAGGCGTACTCAGGGAGGACGCGGCCGCCACCGGGTTTCCTCCCAGGCCCGCGGCCGCAGCAGCCGCCGGGTTGGCGGAGGTACTGGACGCCGAACTCGACGAAGAGGCCGAGCTAGACACGGCCGGCGGCGTGAACTGGCCGCTGCTCTCCGAGCCCGAGCTCTCGCGCACCGGAGACGACTTCTTCTTGACCGGCCGGCTTTTCGTTCCGTTCCCGCTCTGCTGCTGCTGGCGGCACTTGGCGCGGCGGTTCTTGAACCAGACCTGCAGTGAGCGCGGGGAAGGAGAGGGGATCAGGGGGCTGGCTGGTGCAGCTCAGTGCTCCTCCGCCCCTCGGACGCACACCCCGCCCAGGATCTCGGGGACCTCTCAATCCCAGCCCTACCCCTCCCAGTCTCCGGCCTTGCCAGACCCTGTCCCCTCCCCCGCACGTGCTAGGTCCCCAGCTCTGGCGCCCTCCCCCATCCTGCTGCGCAAAGCCCCCAGTCAGCCTCCTCCGCAGGAGGGATGCGCACCTCCCCAAGCCCAGCGCAACTCTGCCCGAGGGCGGAACGTTTGCGTCTGTCCAGCCAGAAGTTCAGCCATCTCTAAGCTGCTGCGGTTGGCTGCTTCCCCGCAGCCCCGTTTTAGTTTGAAGGCCCCGTTTTCCTTGAACAGAGCTCAGGAAACAGCGGAGAGGTACAGAGCATCGGAGTGTAGGGCAGTCACCAAGTCTGGGGCCCGAGGGGTTTCACCGAGTCGGCTCCTGGAGACTGGAGTTGGGCAGGGCAAGTGTTTGGGTGGGAACAGAAGCAAGGCTGGAGGCTGGACCGGAGCAGTACTCCAGGACCCGGGCTTCTCGTGAAGGAAGCCTGGGTGAGATTTCCTTGGGCCTTTTGGCTCCAGGTGGGGTACCAAATGGAAGGGTAAGTCATAAATTCTCACTCCTTTTGGAAGGGGCCCGGACACGGGGCATTCCCAGTCCCTTCGCGAGCCTTCGGGGAAAGAAGTCGAGACAAAAGACCCTCCAGGAAGAGTCGGGCTAACTCAGAACTCTATGTTCTCAACCGTTGCATCTTAGAAACGGTAAAGCCAGCATCTGGATTTTACACTGGAAGAAACTCCTAACCAGACCGACTCCACCCCGCGGAGCACACTCCGAGGCAGACTGCAGCCAAGTTCCATCTTGCACTTTTAGGACGCAGGGCAAGGGTACGAAAGACAAGAGCCGAAGCAGAGCTAAGGCTCAGTAGGAAACCGCCAAGTTCTGTGGTAGCCAAGAAGCAGGGGCCATTATCTAACCTTCTGAGAAAGTTACATCCGGGGAACACGGCTGGCTTCCCCAAAATTCCAAAAACAGACTTTCAACATCGCGAGCGCCCTGGGGACCAGGGCTAGCTAGACATTGGGCTCAAAGCCATTACTTTTTAATGTCACCCCTTTTAGCTGACTGAAGCTCGGCGCTAGGGGGAGTCGGAGAGGGGCGGTCCAGTCGGTGAATGGGCCCCAACACCAGACCGTCCGAGCCACATCTTCCCGGCCCGTCCTAGCGCCCCTAGCCTGACTCTAGAGCCCCAGAATCCCGCACCTGGACTCTGGACTCAGGCAGGTTGATCTTGAGCGCCACCTCCTCCCGCATGAAGATGTCTGGGTAGCGAGTCTTTGCGAAAAGCGCCTCCAGCACGTCCAGCTGTGAGCGCGTGAAGGTGGTGCGTTCCCGTCGCTGCTTCCGCGGAGTGGCTGTGGGGACATGCAAGGGCGCCTGCAGTCAGCGGGGGGTCACGAGGACTGGCACTAGCGGCCACTTGCAGGTCCTCCGGCAGGTCCAGAACCCCGCCGTGGAAGGGAAAGGCCGACCTCCGCGAACGCAAACTTCCCTGGCCACAGGTGGGACAGAGTGGATGCATCTACCAGAAGCTGCAGTCTGAAACATCAGGGCCTGCGGCCTCCGTGCCTCTCGGAGATTACCAACCCAGCCATTCCCCGCTGCTCATCTCCCTAAGCCCTCACACTTCTGGCTGTGAGGTAGGAAGTAGAACAGAGCTAGGCAGAAACAGGACCTGGGCACACTTTCCAAGAGAATAAATTCAAGCAAAGAAGTAGAATCTACAAAAGAAACTCGGGGTTCAGCTGGAGTCATGCACCACCGCGGGAGAGTTGGGCAGGCCGCTGGTCTCAGGGCACTCTATCTGACTGGGGAGAAAGAGCTCAGCTCTCACGGCAGCTAGACATAAGGGAAATGTGGCTATCTATGTTAGGGCCTAGCGAGTCCGGATTCCTCATGAAATGTTGGGGCCGGAGGGGTATTAAAAAAAAAAGAGAGAACCGGAGGGAAGGAAATAAATCGTTGGACAGCATGCTCTCTCTAGCAGGTGGGACCACCACAGGCTGCAGGCATCACAACTCCGAAGTTGTAGGTTGCAGTTTCTAAGCTGCCCGACCAGCCCTTGACTCAAACCTGTGAGCCTGTACCAGATCTAGGCAACAGGCGGGAAGCTAATGGTTTCCCTGGGCCTGTGTTGGGGACAGTGTGGGCTCAAACGTTAAAGGACGGACTCCCCCAATGTTTGAGGCGGCGCGGGGGTAGGGACCGAGGGCCACTGCTCACCAGGATAGCCCACAGAGGGGTGCAGGAGGTCCATGGCAGGGCCAGCTAGGCCCAGCCCGTTCATGCCGTACGGCGGTTGTTTGAGGTAAGACATCATGCTAACAGGCGGGTGGAGGCGCCCCGACGGATCCAGGGGGCCTGAGGCCAGGAGCAGTTCAGGGCTCCCACTTCGAAGTCCTTCAAGCTGTTGCTTCTGGGGGCCTGGCCTAAGGAGACAGGAGACACATGGAAACCGTCACCCGCAGTCACTCTGGATTTCAGTTCCTATAATCCTCGCACGGGGAGGGGGCGCAGGCTAGGAACTTCACAGGGTGGCAACCCAAGACATTTCTCCTCCAAGCTCAGCAAGCACACAGCTTCTTAGAAAACTTTCCCCACATCGTTCCTTCCTCTTTTAGGGCTTGACAAGGGCCAGAGACACTCCTCGAGTGTCAACAGGAAAGAAAACTTAAAAGCGCGATCGGGCCTAGGAGGTGAGAGCCGGGACCAGGGAGGGTGCAAAATTCCCAAGTGCAGTCATTTTTTTTTTTTTTTTTTTTAGTGCTGCGGAAGCAATTTGCTGAAGCAAATGTTCACTTGGCGCCGGGACGGCAGGGCCGTACAGAGCGTACGGGGTTATTTCGTTTAAGTTTCAAATGTTTCTGAAAAGGGATCAAACCGCTGGCACTACAGAGGCCCAAGAAGTTCGCCTTGGATCGCCGAGGCGACTGCCCACTTTGGACACACCATTCCTTCAGAGAGCCCCAGGGCTGCTCCCTCCGCCAGAGCCCCAACCACCATCCTAGCTGACCTCCCTGGGCCCCCGACGCTAGGAGACGGGTGAACCCGGACCTCACCGCACCCCAGGGCTGATGCGGCCCAGGCCCGGCTGAGGCGGCAAGAAGACGCCAAAGGCGCCACAGTAGAAGTGGCAGTTTCCAGATGCCGCCCAAGGTCAGGGGTGCCTCAGAGGCGGTCACCCGCCCTCCCACGCCGGCGCAGGCCGGGCCTTCTTTCTACCAAGTCCGGGTGAGCGCACACCGTCCTACCAGGGTGTGATCAAGGATGACCAACCCAGCCGCCCCAAGAGTGCTGGCGACCTCAGGAGCCGGAGCGGCCGGGGTCGCGCGGGCTCCTCGCCGTCCTCTGAACCCGGTGGAGGGCAGCGAACTAGGCCTCAAGTCGGGAAGCTCACGCACACCCGAGCCGGGAGCGCGAGGTTCGGCCGCAGACCCTGCGAGCCCCTGGCGCTCTTCCCCAGCCGAAGAAGGGCTTCTGGGGGGTAGGCCTGGGACCCGAGGGGGGCTCCTAGCTGCACCCCGCTTTGCCAGGAGCCCAGGGCAGGGAACTCAGGGGGAAACGGAGGACTTCGGGAGCTTTCCCATCCCAACTCCAGCCCCTGCTTCGGTCCTCGGGGACCGCGGCCTGGACTAAGGGCAGCCGAGGGCGCAGAAGGCGGAGGGCCACGGGCCACCAGCCACGGGGGGTCCGCGACGGTGCGGCGTGAGTTTTGGAATACTTTCATCTAACTTAGCACCCCAGCTCCGCAGCTTCGGAGGAGGCGGGGGAGGGGGCGCCCGGCTCAGCAGCGGCCTAGGGTCGGCGGCGCAGCCCAGGGGTGCCCGGCCTCCGGCCCCCAGCCCCGCCCACCCGCGGGGGACCTGGGTGGCGGGGGTCGAGTGGAGGAAGGAGAGGCGAGGCGAGGCACCACCGTCCCGGGGTGGCGCGCGGCCCCGCGGCTCCCTCCTTACCTGCCCTCCGCGGCCGGGGCTGTTCACCATCTACCTCGCGCCCTCAGCCAGACCCTCGGGGCGGCCAACCTGCAAAACAGAGCCGCACAGGTGTTACCCCGGCGGCGGGTCTAGGACCCCCGGGTTTCTCCTCTCCCCAACTTCCCTCTTCCCGTCTCCTGCTTTTTCCAGGAGCTTTGTGCGTGTCCTTCCAGGTTTCACTTTATTGCACAAATACTTTGTTTGCAAAGTCCCACATGCTTTTCCTCCCAAGACCTGGCCTCGACCGGGACCGGGGGGCGGGAGGGGGGGGGTTTCGAGGGACAGAGTTAGGAGGTGGCTCGCGGTGGCCGCTGCACTCCCGGTGCAACATGGAGGCGGTAGGGACTGAAGAAATGCTGCAGAGTCACTTGGCAAACTAAATAAATCAAGCAATTTACCTTGTCGGAGTGGCTTGTCTTGCTCGGTTGTTTAGGTGATTGGAAATGTAGCCTGATGAAGATTGATCACCTTTCTACTGCCCTCCCCGGGTATGTGAACGCGAGGCAAGTGCGTAACGGGGCTAGGCCGCCAATAGGGGGCCTCGAGCGGGCTGAGTGACAGAGCGCCGGGCAATGGCAGCGCGAGCCGGGGTTACCTCCGCGCGCCCCCGCCCTCCCCCGCCCCCCGCCCCCGCCCTCCCCGCGCGCCGGCCCCGCCTCGGTCGCGCGCTAACTCGGGGGCTCGAGTGGCAAATTCCGCTCAGAGCGAGTCGAGGAGGGTGACGGCAGCGCCGGAGTCGCGGGAGCAGAGGGGGCCCCGGGTCCCGAGGCCCGCCTGGGGGCCCCCGCCCTCCCCTCGCCTGGGCCGCGCTACGGAGGAGTGGCAGAAAGGTGCTGGATAACCGGTTCTGGCTGGCGCGCGCGCCGCCGGGCTTCGCGGCCGGGGTGTGGGCGCCAGGCTTCCCGGGCGGCGGACTCGAGGCTCGCCGGCCCCTGGCTCTCCTTGGGGCGCCCTGGGACCCGGAGCCTCCCTCCCTCCGCGCCCCCCACCTGCGGGCGGCTCGTGCGGGCGCGGGCAGCTGAGCCGAGCTCCGGGGAGCAGTTTTGGGCACGCCGGGCACTCCGCGGCGCCCCGGGACTCCCGCGCCCAGGGCCAGCACCCGCAGGGGAGGCGCCGCCGCTTACCAGCTGCTCCGCGTCTCTAGGGGCTCCGGGTCCCCACCAAAGGTGTTCGCAAGTCCTAAAGCTGCTTCCGAACTGTTGGAACTCAGACTCCTCCCCCTCCCCCCACATTTTACTTCTTAGGCGCGAGGTTTTGATAGAAAACTTTCTTTTTCACACTCGATCTGTCCTTCCGCGTCTCCACCTACCAGGGACCGTCTGGTGGAAAATGTGGCCACAGACCCCGACCCCTCACTTCATTTCCCACCACATTACGGGAGGAGCCTCCTGGAAACCATTTCCCTGGATTGTTCGTACTGGAAGACCCCAGTCCCCAGCCGAATAAACTCGCTAAGGACGTCTACCTGTGTGGACTTTCCAAAGCGAGAGAAAAAACTATTTTCCGCCCAACCCCGAGCGAGGCAATTCTTTCAAATGGCATCTCCTACTGAAAGCAGGGAACCACATCTCCGCCCTTTCCTAGGCTTTTCTCCTCATCTTCTCCCAGTCTCACCCCAACAGGCGGGTGAAAAGTTTGAGCCCGAGTATGTGCGTGGGTGAGTTCGGGAGCCGCCGAGAGCACGGTAGACCGGAGCACCTCGATGCCCAGGCCGCGCGGTCCGCACCGTTCGCTGACCGGGCGCGGGGCGACCAGAAGGAAGGGGGAGCCCGCTGAGTGAAAAGGGGCCGCGACTGCCGCTCATCAAAGTGCTGCTCCCCTCCCCCAAGCGACACTTTTCTTTGGAGTCCGAATAAAATACGGTAACAGAATATGATGGAGGGCACACTGTTTCCTTAACTGCTTCTCAAAGGACCGAGAGATCTTCTTAGGACCTTTAATAAGGCTTTGGTCGGTTCTTTTGTTGATCTCTCAAAATCAACTCCTTCTAATTGAAGTTGGAGCTGAAAGCGAGCTAATGTTCAAAGAAAGTGGCCGCCAGACTAACGAAATTACATTTTTTTGAACGATGAGGGAACATCTAATCAAAGGGGCAGGGAAGGAGGGGTGTGAGCGGGGGACCACGGAGGAGAAAAGGAGGTTTTACAAGATCCTTCTCTGGTTCACAAAAGTCAGCGACACGGGCGCTTCTCTCCAGAACAAAGACACCGCGGCCCATTCACAAAAGCGAGAGAAAGAGAAAGCAGAATAAAAGAACACGAGGAAAGGGGGGAAATGAGAGGGAGAGAGATAAAACCTGCAGGCGGAAAAGAAGCAGCGCAGAGCACAGCGCGGGCCCGAGCGAGCACACACCTTAGGCTCCCGGGTCCCCACCGGGAGTATCCCCAAAGGCGGACGGTCAGGCTGAGAGCTACGGGGACCGTGCTGAGGTTTAAAGAAAGAAACGAAATACACTCCTGCCCCCTGTTCCGGGGAATGGCGCGGGCTAGGGCGCACTGGTTTGGCGGGCACGAAAATGTCGACGTCCTGGGGTGTGCCCTGGCCGCATCCCTGTCCCGGCCTCCCGGCTGCGAGCCTGGGTTGGCCCTCTGGGGCCCTGGGCTCACGCTCCGGCTCTCTGGGACTCTGGCCTCCTCAGGGCGGGTGCGCTGGCTGTCGCAGACCCTAGCCTGGGTCAGGTTGACGAAGTGGGGCTGCTGTGCGCATTGGAATGTGCCTGCGCAGTCCCCAAGGCCCACCGCGTGGGAGCCGGTTGCTGTCGGTTCCTGATGCTGTCCCCCTCCATTCTCGGGCAAGTGGGAGGTATCGAGTGGCAAGGACCCCCCCCCCTCCCATGAGAGTATTTATCTAATCCCAAATTGCAGGCGAATTTCCTTAATGCTCATCCTGTAAAACCTTGGGATTAAGGAAAAAGGAGAGGTGGAGGGTGTGGGGGGAGGAGAGAGAAAGGGGGAGAGAGAGAGAGAGGAGAGAGAGAGAGAGAGAGAGAGAGAGAGAGAGAGAGAGAGGTGGAGAGAGGAGAGAACAGAGCAGAAGGAGAGTAAGACCAAGAGGAAAGTTTTTTGAATTCGGCGCAGAGGATTGTGGCAGCCTTTGCTAGCCAAATGTCCGGGTCCAGGACGCTGGTCCAGAAGCTTCGACGGTTCCCTCAAAGGGTTGTTGTGCAGCCAGGAGGAAGAGGGACGCTGCCTCAGTCTAAGGCCCAGCAGCCAGGAGCGGGCCCCAAGCCCGGATGCGGCACCCCAGTGACCTCGTGCCCGCCGGAGAGTGGCGGGGCTGGAGAGACACTTGGGGTGGGGAAGGGGCCGGGACCCCGGCCGGGAGAAAGTTCTGCACCCGCTCGCCACACACGCTGCGGTCGCCGCGCCCCCGACCCTTTGTCTCTTCACACCGAGCGGGTTTTCAGGGTCTCCGTCCGGTGGCGGGCTGGGTGCTGGCCTGCCTTAGGGAGCCCGCCACCGGGCACCGTGCGGAGCTTCAGCAACGCGACTCCCCGGCTGCGGCCCGATCCCGCGGTCCCAGCCCGTGCTCCGCCGCCGCTGAGGGGCGTTCGGGCGCTGCGGAGAAGGGAAACCCCGCGAGGCTGGGAACCAAGCGGGAGGGGCCCCCAATCGCAAGCAAATCCAGGACTAGGGGAGTTTGGTCACCTCGTAGATCTGGGGCGGCATGGGGGAAGGGGAAAACGCCTTCCTGACAGGCCCCTGGAAAGGGACGGTTTCTCGAATCCACCCCGAAGGGAGCCCCAGGATGCTCCGGGCGGTGGATTTCCGAGAGCCGGTTTACCTGGGTAAATTGGATAGGATTCTGAATGTCCCCAGAGAGCAGCAACTTGCCGCTCTGCTTTCTCATAAAGAGGACAAAGACCCGATTTCACTTAGTTCTAGTAACTTTTCACCAGAAAGAGAAGGAAACAGAATTCTTTGCCATCAAGGAATTCTGTGTAAGTTTTTACCACTTTGCAAGACGAGTAATTGGACATGGCAGCATACTTTTCGAGTGAAGTGAAAGCCTGAATATGTGTGTGTGTGTGTGTGTGTGTGTGTGTGTGTGTGTGTGAGAGAGAGAGAGAGAGAGAGAGAGAGAGAGAGAGAGAGAGAGAGAGAGAGAGAGACAGAGACAGAGACAGAGAAACAGAGACAGAGAGAGGGGCTAAAGTGAATACCAGTGTTTCCGGTAAGTTTCAGGACTTGTTGAAGGGGCTTTCTTTGTTCGGACACCCAGTGTAGAAGAGCCCATTTTTACTGGTCGTATAGAAATTGTTACATCTCTCTTTCTTCCATCTGCACAACCCCTCCCCCAACCACAGCTCTCCCTTTCATTTCAGGACCCACAGACTTGCCGGTTACGGTGGGACACAGTTCTACACGCTTGGAAATTCATCATGATGCGTCCCCACACCCAGTGGTGTGGAATCACAAATTTCCTGGACTCTTTCAGAGAGATGACCCTTTCCAAAGGACAGGATAGTTTTTACTCCCTGAGATGTGACTAATGACTTTGCAATTTGCATTCTATATGGGTGAAGTTCCTCTGGACCTTTGTCAGTTCCAAACAGTCCAGTGTCCTGTGCTGGATTTCACATGGAGAGTCTTACTGATACACAAAGTTTTCATTGCAAGGAAAAAAAAATTAGCAGGGTTTAAGGTAAGAAAGTTTCTGCTTTTATTGAAAATTTATATATGACTCAGTATTGTAATAAATAAACATAACCATTTTCACAAAACACAGTGCTATGCTAGAGATGTAATTGGAGATTTACTTCTAGTGCCAAGACAGACTTTTATCAATACAGAAATAAATATTAACAGCATTCTTGAGCCAATGTTGAGCCCCAACAAAAAGTAGGAACCAAGCAAGATGTAATAAATAATTATTCCGATTAAAAGATGGCGCGTCGTCAGATGATACAACTGCCTTTGTAAACTGCTGCCCATCTATCAGAGCCCTTGGTTGTTCTCACAGTTCACCTTTCAAACCACGAGGTTTACCTCAGGCTACCTTAAAGGGCCATCATCCTCTGAGGAGAGCAGAGAGGAACTTTATTATCCTTATGCGAAATGCACACAACTGCAGAAAGCCTCACTGGCAAATGGAACACAGTTTCACCAATACACAGACTATGATCTAACTATGAGATTCAGGTAACAGTGTTACATACGGCAGGACTGCAAACAAATCATTCATGACATTTTCTTACTCCCTGTGCCCCCCACCCACGGTCCTTATGCTATCATCAACAGTACTACAACAAACAGCTTCAGGTTTTCGTCGTCCCACACGGAAGGGGAGTGAAGAGAGAGGCCTTTCCCCTTTGGACAGCTTCTTGAGTATCTATCTCCATCACTGGTCACTCACAAGGTGTCTGTGCAGAGCTACTTCACATGGTTGAAAAAACGATTTCATGATTAACTCACAATCCTTAAAGCTATCTGGAGTTCGGCATATTATCTGGAGAGGAGGGAAAGGGGGTGGTGATCCAGAAGTACAATCCAGTCAAACAAAATGTTAAAAAGTTTTCAATCAACCAGCCTGTCCCTGGCCGGGGACCTAGATCTGGTCCGCAGGCTACTGAAGAGCACACTTCTCCTCCTTCTTGGCCATCTTGCCTTTGTTTTGTTCCAGAGTTCGCTCCAAATGCTCATCTTCTTCTTCTGCCCTGGATGTTAGACAAACAGGAAAGATAGAATTACATTTCCTCCTTTAGTGGGGAGCAGCAATACCCCCCAAACAGGCTATCTGGATTCCCGGCGGCAATGGGGGGACGGGGCACAAAGGCACCTGTCCACCCAGATCCCCGAAATGAACTTTGTATAAACTTCATGTTCCCTTGGCGGGTGGCTTCCCTAGACACACCCCACATCCCCACTCACTGCTTCTCCTGAGCGTCCAGGTCCCTGACAAGGGCGTCGCGTTTGTCCACCAGGGCCACTAGCTCATCCAGCAGAAGTTGTTCTCGGCGCTTCTGGGCCTCGGTCTTCTGCCAGTCTGCAGGGGGCGGGAGGCCAGTTACCACCCGCCTAGGCTCAGAGCAAAGGCTCGGAACCTGCCCTCCCCTTCCCGCCTAATCCAGTTTCCTAACATCTCAGCAAACCACCTTAACCCGGCCACTAGTCAGTGTTTGCTGGGGGAGTTGGGCCGAGGTGGTCAGGGCTTCACGCCCCAAACCCTACTTTGTAAATACTCATTGAAGATTGGTCCCGCAGGTTATGAGCCAGCGAGAAACCAGGTGTGAGTCAGTGGCCAGGCGGAGGCAGGCACCTGAATTCAGGCGAAGTGGGGGAGGGGAGCTGGAGTCCAGAAGAGGTTGGCCCAGGGCTTGGGGCAGGGGGAGTGGGTAAACGAGGAGGCGGGGAAGCAGAGAAGGGCGATAAAATCCTTCTGAAAGGGCTGGAGGATCTGCCTGAGAACCTACTCTCCTCCCCACCCCCACTCTCACCCCAAACAGCCCATTCTTCGCTAATTTCCTCCCCGCTCTATTTTAGCAGTTGGATGTATCTCACACTGGGCGCCATATGCTTCACAATAACTTTAAAAGTAGTGAATCGGCTAATTAGCATTTTTCTTTGAAGTAAAAAAATAAATTTGCTCTGCAGTATTACACGGCAGCCCTGATCACATCACAGCCAGTTTTCTTTTGGAGACATTTGCTGGGTGGTTTCAAATGGAAGCACTTTTGCAAAGGAAGAAAAAATTACAGATTTCTTTTTGAAACTCCATGTTAAAGGTCGGAAAATGCGCTGGGCAGTGCTTTTTCTATAGGTGGGTGGCCATTTTTATGCCAGGTTTAGTACCCAGTGATAGACATAGCCTAACCCTTTCAGCTTTGATAATTTCCTTAAGATGAGCAGCAGTTTCACTTGATAAAAACAGGACCACAATCTAACATTTAAAACACTTTTGAAACCAAAGCCAACTGCTCTCTGGCCAGACTGTAAGGGCTTGTAGCTGTCAATCAAGCCGCAGTCTACCCCGCCTCCCTCATTAGGAAGGTAAACAATGAAAAGAAGAAGTAGATGAGGAGGAGATAGCAGAACAAATGGGGACCTGGAGGGAAACAGGACACCAGCTTTAAGGGGGAAGGCACCCTGGCCGCTGACTCTTACAGCCCCCTCCTCCAGCAAATACACTTTCCAAAAACCAGAGAAGTGCAATCCTTCGGGGCTCTCTCTTCTCTCTCCATTGCCCTGGGCAATCATGTTAAAACTCACATGGCTGGTGCTTATTCAGATAAACCTAACAATGCTTACGCTGGTTACCATGTGAATCTTCACAAACCACACAAGAATGTGCTGGTTCAAATCCCTCCCCCCCTTCCAAAGCAAAATTTATTCAAGACAGCAAACTGCTCAGCAGCTCTAGGAAAGCAAATGGTGCCACAGCGAATGCTATCTTGTATTTACAAATTAAAAATTAGATGCATCATCGTGCAATAAAGGTTAGCAAAGCTGGGAAAAGCTATTTCACTCAATTTTATCACTGTTCATTCCATGAGCTCGAACACAAAATACATATATTAAACACACCATGCTAATTACCCACATTCCATACAAACCATCACAAATAGAAATACATTCAATGACTGATTTTGATTATGCTCTCATTTAAAGGGTAGGAAACATATGGAAAGCTGTGTCTCAATTTTAACAATAAACGAAATGCAGAGAAGCCACCTCTATTACAGTTTTACTCTCTGGACCCATGCAAGTAAGGACACTGGAATGCCGGAAATATTTCTAATCTCTTCTTGCTCTTAAGTCTGTCTTACTCTCCAGAGCAAGTGAATTGAACAGACTCTGCAACTGGAAGGATCTTTAAAATAGACAATTTTAGTCTAATTTTACGTAATTATAGTTCTTGAAATATTAATTCAGAAAAAGATCCTGAAATTAGGACTAAATTTTATTTATTAAAATTAAGTTTATTAAATTAGTAGTTTTAATGAATAAGAAATTCTGATTGCTGGTGTAAGATCCATAACTCTTTGCTTTAAAATATTTTGATAAGTTTACAATTAGGAAGCACATTTTCTCCACACAAAAAAATGTGAATTAAAAAATTTCAATTTAAACCAAGAAAATGATTTAACAACAAATACATAATTCTTATTAAATTACTTCTCTGAATCTGACTACTTAAAAATGATTTAATTATTTTAAATGCCAGGATTTCATTAACACTGGAAAATTAAATTTTAACAATATGAACAGATAAAAGTTCTATAATCTCTGAAATATTGATTTTTTTATCTCAATTTTTTTTTGTATCTCAATAACAACATTTTCCATTATTGAAAAAACATTTATAACTGAAAAATATCTAGGTAATTTTTAACATTTTGAGAGTCAAATTTAACTGATATCAGCATTTAAAATATTTTAACATAAGATGCAAAGATTTTTGCTGTTAATTGCTATTACTGTGTTTAATATTTTAAAAATAGTCAAATACAGAGCACATACGTATGTGCAATAAATAGACTTTATATTAGCAAACTTATATCCTGTATTTTCTTTCCCACAGTAAGTACAAATCATATTATATATGCACATTTACACTTACCTACTAACATATACATCTGAATGCTAATTGACAAATTAGTAAACTATTTTGATCATTAAAAATATTACATTCAAAATTGATCAAGGTTAGTAGGTATGTTCAAGCTTAAGTTTAAAAATCTCTTCTAAATAGCTTCACCTGGATATGTCATGTGTTGTTTCCGAATCACCTTTAGAAACTGAATGAAAGGGCTGTGTGTATCTACAGCACCAGTCACAGCTAACTGGCCAGCTGCACCGACTTTAACTTGGGCAGACTAAGAACGTGGTTCTGACTGATTTAAAGATTCCAGTGTGCTCCTGCTACAGAAGCCACAGCCTCTCACCACAAACAGGATTAAGTTTGGATGCTGCATCTGAGCCCAAGTGTTGAAGAGATGCTGTCTATGCCTATCTCAACCAAGCTGATTGTTAATTTGAAAAAAATTCTTTTTCATATATAGGGCCAATTATTCATGCCCTAATTCCATTTATTTGCTGAAGTTGATAATTACTGTGGGGGGAAAAAAGCAAAAGAAATACCTAAACACACTTTAACAGAAAGACCTAAAGGTCTGGTAAAAATCTTCAGACTTGCCACAATCAGAAAGCCTGGCACTTTGATGAAAATTAACACTGGTTTTGTAAAGAGCACATTGGGGGATTGCAGTCAAGTCTTATCTTTAGTTCCAGTCAACTAGCAATCCTGAAGGAGTTTGCCTCATCATCAGAACAGGCCATTGATAGGATTCTACTGTGGAGCCTAATCAATCCATGGAAGACTGTGGCTGTGCTGTGTAACAAAGCTAAAATAGATTTACAAATGGGGTTTTAGGGGATAAGCTCCTCCACAGGATTACATATTGATTTTAAATATAAAAAGCTTATCATATAAACCATAACTACAAAAATAGTGAACCTATGCATAAATCCTTTAGAAGAGCACCCACTTCAAACTCTAAGCCAAGAACAAATCAAGATGTACGAATCCTAGAGTAGATCCATTTCTTGTGCAGAAAATGAACATGCCCCTCTCTAAAGAGCCCACCCTAATGTGTGCTGAAATGAATTTGTCTTTCCCGAGGGAGCATTAAATAATCTGGAACAACAACTACAAAAACTATAGAAAAAAAGTATCTCAAAGATGCTTGTTAGCTTGAGGGAACCTTACAATTGAGCTCAGTAGAGAAGCAACTCCCGGCTATGACCCCTCAGGGAAGAGGGAGAACAGGGTTAGAGTGATTATGGGTTCTCAGAAGAATGGATGAATTGAATATTATTATTACTATCATAGTATTTTGCTCTCAAACCACACTGGGAATGTTTCTTTCGGTGTGCTGTGGCTGTTACTATTCTCTGCTCTCTGCTGGTGCATGCTCTGAACACAGGAGTCACTTGGAAAGGTTTTAGTTCAGAACTATGGCTAAGGAGAAGATGCTGGAAGAAGAGGAGTGAGTTTTCAGATGAAGGAAAACAACACAGGACTATTGGTGTCTGCTCCATGTTTTGCTCTGGGGTCTGAAGCACACGTGTGTCCATGCTGAGGGTGGCCCTGCCTATGTCCTGCTCAGGCCACTGAGACAGGCATCTCTAAGTGGCTCTCCTTGTGATCAACAGGCTGTTCTTTTCCTCAAGACTCTCCCCTTCCTCTTAATGGAAGCTGACACAGAGACCTGAGGTACAGTCACCTACAGGACAGTGCAATTGAAAATGCTCCTGTAGGGAGGAAGGAAGGGGAGAGGGAGGGGCGGGGTGGAGAGCCAAAAGACTAATAGTTGCATTTAAAGTTTTCTAAAATATGGCTGTATGTGTAAGAACTCAGGCAGAAAAAATGGTAGATTCTAAGCCTGTGCATACAGATGGCCAATGAAACTGGGATATTTCCATGTGTAAGGGTGTTATAAGATGCATATTTAGTAATAATACTGGTTTGGGGAATAAAAACAGTATTTCATCTCTGCCCTAAACGCCAATTATACCATGTAAAGCTGTATTTTAGGGACAATTTATCTTCTACACAGAAGAGGATGGGTATAAAAACAAATTAAGACTACTTTACATTGGGTGTAATGTATAATGAATCTATAAAGAATATACTGTATAATGAGTTATATATTATATACAGATACATTATACATATATCCTACTTATATAGTAACTGCTGCATCTACTTTTCAACTATTTAGCTTTCTGATCTCTTTTAAAACCATACTATAACTAGAAAAATTATATCTAAAGGAAAAACACCATTTGCTGTACTTGGGCATTTTACTGCAGTGACAGATTTCACAAAAATTCTAAAATAATTTAAAAAAATTTAATAGTTATCAATGGCATTTGATACATCTCACCATTTGAAAGAAATGAGCCAAGTGAAGCTTTGAAAAGCAAAGTAAATTGAGTTTTAAAAGAAGATATACAAATGTTATCTGTGATAGTATCAAATGAGATTAGAGATATAAAAGTAATTAAAGTAAAGCTTCTAAAACATACAAGGTCATTGATAAATAGGCCTTATTTTAGAGTAATATATTTTTAAATATTTTAAGAATATAAGTCTTGGCTTTCACTTACAAACTTAAATTTCTAGTTTCTGAACTAATTAGAATTGACTTATGGATCAGGTACCTTATCAGGTGAAACGGAATTACCACGGACAGTCAATGGGTTAAGAGGTCAATACAGAAGAGGAAAATCAATTTGCATTGATTAGACAAAAGATCTATTTTACAGAGCCCAAAGGATTAGCTTTTAAGCAAAAATCTTTGAACTATAAGGCGTTTTTAACTGGGAGATATAAGAAGAGCATTATAAAACACTTCAGAACTTAAAAAAATATATAGTAAATGCTAAACGTGAGCTAGCTGATGCTTGCTCCCACTATAAACTGTGCATAGGATTTCTATACCATTCATCTCGACGGCTTACAAAATGTGCAAGTATGTCCTTTTCTCTTACATCAATCACTGTACAAACATTTACTTAACAGGAGTGAAACGTTAAGAAGTACACAGAGGCTGCATGTGGTGGCTTCCACCTGCAATCCCAGCACTTGGAAAGCTGAGGCAGGAGGACTTCCACGAGATGGGCACCAGCCTGGACTACATACTGAATTCTAGGCCAGGCTATAGGACAAGTTGGGATAAAGAGTAAGACCCTGTCTAAAAACAAAGCAAAGCAAACAGACTAGAACAAGAGTGTCCTAATGACAAATAGTCAAAACAATAAATCTTTACTAAAACTCCCCAATGGAAACAACTTCAAAATGTACACAGATAAAATGCATCTAAAACAAATTAGCTCATACATTTTTATGTTTTACAGAAATCTATTCTTATTGACTCAAAAGTTAACTTCTGTTAAGAGCAAACATAATGATTAGCTATTTAAATTAACTTCTTGTTCTTGTTTTTGTTTTGATACTGTTTTCTGTCTTCAAGGCACATGTACAATCCCTGTAGGTACCTATTAGAACTGCCCTAGTCACACCAGATGTGTATAGCACTAGTTAAATTCCACTGATAGCTGACACCTCACAGCCTTCACCTCAGCTCTTACCTTCAACGGCTGGCATCACCCACCCTCACCTCAGCTCTTACCTTCAATGGCTATCATGGCCCACCCTCACCTCAGCTCTTACCTTCAATGGCTATCATGGCCCACCCTCACCTCAGCTCTTGCCTTCAATGGCTGGCTGGCATCACCCACCCTCACCTCAGCTCTTGCCTTCAACGGCTGGCATCACCCACCCTCACCTCAGCTCTTACCTCCAATGGCTATCATGGCCCACCCTCACCTCAGCTCTTACCTCCAATGGCTATCATCACCCACCCTCACCTCAGCTCTTACCTCCAATGGCTATCATGGCCCACCCTCACCTCAGCTCTTACCTTCAATGGCTAACATCGCCCGCAGTTCCCGGTTCAGCAGCTCATACCTTCGTTCTAAGTCATGTTCTTTTTCCCTAGGCAAGTTGTAAAAAGTTCATCAATATGCTAATTACTAAATCATTAAACACTTAAAAGAACCTTTAGTTTACATTGATTTTAGGAGTCATAACTGACTTTTCTATTTAACTTTAAGCCACTCTAAACAAATGATATACAGACTCCAAACCTTCCTCAGTTGAAAGCTTACTAGTGTTATTATTTTCCTCCTTCAGTTCTGAATGGCACTGAGGTATAAAGCTAAGCAGTCCCATTCTTAAATGCTTCTTGGATTAAGTGTCAGGTATAAGGATCTAATGAAAATATTCAAAGTTCACAATAAATACTCTTTTATTGAACACTTCATGTGAAAAGAAGAAACACAAGTGTCCTACCAGAGAGAAGTGAACACACAGACAACCTAAGTTTTCATCATACCCCCCTTTACCAGGTTCAGCAAGGTAGAAAGGACAACACTTAGGTTTTTCCATTCCAATAAAACATGGTAAGCTGGCCCATACTATTGACACAGTCTAGGGACACTGCTAATGAGCAGGAGGGAATGACATTACTTTCTATAATGAACTCAACGTTGAAGTCTTGGATGCTTGTATTTAGTCCAGTCTCCACTGAACTTTAATTACTACACTCACAATAAAGTCACTGTTAGGTAATTCAGTTCTCATTCCAAAGTTTATATCAACATTGTCTATAGATAATAAATATTTTTTCTTAAAAAGAATTTTATTTTTTAACTTAGAATTTAAAAAACAAACTTCAATTTTACTTTTCTGGAGGGTTCTCCTCTAGCCCCAAGTGAAAGCTAATCCTCTTCTGTACTAAGGATTTATTTCTTAAACACAACAAATGGGGGCCTGATGACCTGGATTTGTTCCCCAGAATCCACAGAAAGTGGAGGAAGAGAGCTGACTTCACAAAGTTGTTCTCTGACCTCCACACTCTCACTACAGTTGGAAAACACATATATACACAGACACACACACAAATAATACATAAAAATTTAAAAATACTTTATGCACAAAATTGTTACTTATTTCCTGACTTTAAAAAAACACGTTTCCCCTCAGTGTCTTATCAGTCCATTCGCAAATTCTTACTGTTCAGATGAACATTTTTTATATGCTAGCTTTCTAAGGAAAGAGAAAAAGATTAAGCTTAGTAAATATTAAACCCAAAGAAGGCACCAGGGGAAGCCTGAGATGGCCAGTTAAGCTGAGTACTCACAGGAGGGAGAGCTGGTTCATTCTCCTTATTAGGGCATTTTTCTTATTCACTAGCATGAACCATTCCTGCATCATGGCCTCCTCTTCTTCTGTGTTCCTTCCTACAGACCAGAAAGAGGAGTGTTATGTGACACCCAAAAGCCAAATAACACTCCAGCACAACTTTTTAACTTGAAAAATCTTCTGGGTGCTCCAATACTGCATAGCATATTCTGAAAACAGAATCAGTGTTTACAAACTCAGAAGCCGGTGCTCTGAAGGCCGCACTTGTGCAGAATGCACTTTGGTCCCCTGAACTCACCTGTAGATCATATTAACACTAAGTACCGTCAACAAAATGCTCCACCTTTTAAATCCTCCCCAGAGGCTGACTTGCTATTATGTTTCAATGAGGAACTCAGGGTGCTGACAGACATATGGTCACGACTTTTTTTTAAAACTGAAAAATTATTATGAGAATCATAAGATTATCAGGGAGACCAGAGAAGTCCAGAGATCCTGTGAAAGCATACTTTTAACAACTTTCTTACGTTCTTCATGGAAAGTAAATTACCACGTGTGCACATACCACTTAGAACTTGTTGACTCAGACAAGACAAACTACTTACAAGTTATTAAGTGCACTGTAAATGACAAGACTACAAGAAAGACCTACAGCTCTCTGTGGAAAAACAATTGTTACAATGAATAGAATACTAAAACCCTTTCATTAAAGACACACTCTAACACTTGGACTGTGAAGTAACTATTTTACATTCACTCACACCCATTCAGTCATCTCTGCCACTGCTCCTCCCCAGGACTGTGACACATTCTAGCACATCCTTGACATTGGTCATATACAGTAATGTGCAGGTCCCAATCACACTAAAGAAAAATACCCACCCCCCCTTTGCCATATATCCCCTTTGCTCTCCTTGTAAATGATACCAAGTCAAATTTGTAATCCTTTAACTTTTTTTCCCCTGAGTTCCATCCATGGTTGTTTTATTACTTTGCTAACCCATTACTTAATATTAACAGTTCAATTTCTGCACAACATTCATAGGATAAACTTAAAGACCTAATAAGAACTAAATATCCCTGCAAAGACTGTTCTGTACATATTCTTTTTAAGTGTGATAGTACCATTTAAAAGTTGAAGACATTGAGTCTACTTAAAAATTCCCAACACTGCAGAAGTATAACTACTTTAAAAGGGCTTTCTTTCAGCACCCCCTCAGTTCAGAACTCCTCTTCTCCTAAAGACGACACGGTCACAGGCAAATGCTATTCAGAACCACAGACTGCCATGTCCATCAAACACATGCACACACAGACACGAACTTCTTTTACTTCAGTGAAATGATATTATATAATAACCTATTGTATATATTGTCATGTTGTCTAAATATTTACTTTATAAATTATAGAAATGCCATAATTAAACTATTTCCACATTAATATAAATTTAAAGAATGTTTTAAAATATTAAAAGCAGATCTGCGTGCATGAGATCTTGCATCAACTTCAGAGTATGCTGCCCGTCATTAGGGAGAACAGTGAGGATGTGCGCCATCATTACATCTTGTTAAAACTCAATGTGTGACGCCGACTTAAGATAGATTCTTTCAGAGTCTGAACAAAAGTCTTTATTGTTTTACAGTATTTTTAATCTCTCCTTTAGGGTGGCTGGTTTTGTATTCACTTTGGACCATGTGATGTCTTGACACTGGTCATGTGATACAGGGCTGCGATAGGCACAAATCCCCGGGTAGCAACAAAAGAAGAAAGAGTAAAAAGAAAAAGCTGAGAAAAAGCTTGCAGTTTGGAAAAAGGCCAATTGTACCCCGGTGAAAGCGTTTTTGATCAGTGAAATGACACATGTGTGCAATATTAATAGGTGCAGATTTTATGATAGCTCATTTTCTGATTAAAGACTCAATTCTTGTGCTCATAACTCAGTGGCTTCTAAAGATACAGACATATTAAAACTTTGTTTTGAGTTGAACTTAACCTATAATTGAGGCTTGCAGGCAATACTAGAAGCAGTGGCCCTCTCTGACATTAGCATCATTTTCGTCAATGGAAAACACTGCTTCCTGAGTTTAACAATATTGATGTGGAACTGTATTATTTTCTCTTTAGTTCATGTCTGGATTTCTAGGTAAGAATCAAAGATAGCTCCATAATTATTAGGAAATAACTAATAATAAAAGAACGTAATGTTTCCAAAGGAAATAAGCCTAGCAAATATCTAAAGACACACTTACACATTGCTACAGAGCTCATTTCTAGTCACTGAAAAAACATAAATCAATTCTGTGTCACTAATCTTTTTCTGAGGTAGTATACAGTGATGAAAATCTATAGACAGCCTAATAATAAAAAATTAAAGTTTCTCTTAACGTATTCCTACACTATTGTTTGTAGAGATTTAAAAATTTTAAATTTAAAAGCTTTTAAAAGCCAGCAAGTTGAACCATTACAAATTAATCCTGACTTTAATAACTGGTTAAAGACCCCTTTAGCTTTATAAGCAACAAAAAATATTAAAGCCCCTGATCACAGCGAGCTTTTCTCATTTCTCCTCTAACCATTTGTTATTTAATCCAATACTAGTAATCCAATTTGTCCATCAGACTTTTAAAGGGCAGAATGCAACTTCCTCAGCTTAGACACTTTTCAAAGTACAATATATTTTTCAAATGAATGCTGGATGTTTCATTTTTCCCAACTGTTCCTAGCTCTAATGCATGAGGAAAAAAAGAACAAGATGAACATTGTTCATACTGATTAAGTAAGAGCTCATTAAAGAGCTGTCAGTGCGGTACTTTGAATATGCATGAAGCATATAATCAGATCTAGTACCGTCACTAGAGGAGAATACGGTAAGTACAAAGGACTGATTTAATTACTTAGAGTGGGCTGTGGTGGCGAAGCCGTGTTGGTAGTGCAGAAAGAAAAAGGGTTGTGTTCTGCTGCTGTCATAGAAAAGGCAGTCCTAGCTTCCCCACAATACCTGATCTCACAATAAAGCACTTTACACTGTAGCTTAAAATGGAGCCTGCATTACAAAATGCCCAGAAATCATTTAATCTTGTTTAACCTTACCTTCTAACTTCTTCTTTCAAAATTACTTTAAATTTGTAATTGCAATACATTTTCATCACTGTAGAACCAGTACTGATACTTCCGTAAATCCTAAATTCTTTTTAGTTTCATAACCTGCAAAACTCATGACTTAGACTACTGCAGGCCACTCTGAAATAAGATATGACTAAAAAAGATATGGATTAGAAGTTCAGTAAACATTTACTAAAATGGCTAAGTATTGCCAATAAGAACATTCCCCCAAAGAAGTTCTCACCTGAAAACTATTATAATCTCTAGTAACAGACATGAAAACTACACACAGTTTTTAAGCTTGTCCCCTTAAGGCGGTCTGTACTTTTTTTGCCCTGTAGGAATGTGACATCTTTTCTGACATCAAATATCTTAACATCAGTTTTTTTTCCTTCCAATCAGTTACTGTAGCTGCAGTATGAGGTGTAAAAACACTAAATATCGAGGGACAAGAGCTGGAAAAATAACTGTGTGTAAATTAGACTTTATATCATTCTCCTTCTCACACAGGTAAAAAAAGTCACTGCACAGAAAGCTGCATGGGAAGCCCAGCAGTAGCAACCCTGTACATGTTTAATAATGTAGTTAAGGATAGTAACCACTTTCATATTCTAACTCACAAAAGATTAAAAGATATGATTTCTTTCAAGAATTCCTTCACTCATCCAACAATTTGTGGTCTTCATTACTCTTTCCAGAAGCAGTGTTTTCGAGGTTTTAAAATAAAGAGTGAGGTTCCAAATCTGGAATGGTTTTATTTATATTGCAGTGATTAAGGTTCAAACCCTGGGCCTCATTTGTGGTAAGCCAGCACCCCATCACTGACCCACCCCCAACTCACACTGCTGAGAGCCCCCAAGGCATTCATATTTCAGGTCCCGTGTGATTGCCCTAACTACTGACAGGTAGGCATTTGACTAAAGTTAAAATGCTCACAACACCAAAGCTGTCCGTACTTTAAGGAACACTGAACATACTTTGCAAAGGGATGAAACACAGTGAGTTACTCCTCTAGATATCATTCCACAGAGAGGATCACTGTCTACTTGGAGAATCAATTAGGCGCCTCAGAGTGAAGACACTTGAGTCATGAACGGTCTCTACAGCTGCACAGCTCCCTGCCAGCTTGCCCCTCATTTCTGTCTGTGCTGGAGAGTCTGCCTTAAAGTTCTCTCACAGTCTTGTCATAGGAACGACTCAAAAGTGGCTCTAGATATGGCAGAGACGTTGATGTCAAGCTGAACACGAAGAGCTGCACAAAATTACACACACACACACACACACACACACACGTGTTATACACACCCATGTTACAAGAGGGATTTATAAACTTTTACGTATCTAAATGTCAAAAACTCTGGAGGTATCTTTTCACAAGGATTTAAGATTTATTTGTGTGTGTGTGTGTGTGTGTGTGTGTGTGTGCAGGTCAGGGACAGCTTTCAGGAGTCTGTTCTCTCCTTCCACCATGTGGCTTCTGTGGACTGAACTCAGGTCCTCAGGTTTGGTGGCAAGTGCCTTTATTGGCTTAACCATTTTTCTAATTCAATTTTTTTTACATAAAGCATTTTTAATACAAAATTTCACCCTGTTTTCCCTCTCCCCCAAGTCCTCTTAGCACCCCCTACCTCCTTACCCATCCAACTCTATTCTCTCTTCTCTTGCGCTCTCTCTCTCTCTCTCCTCTCTCTTTTTTTTTTTTTTTTTTTTTTAAAGATTTATTTATTATGTATACAGTGTTATGTCTGCAGGCCAGAAGAGGGCACCAGATCTCATTACGGAGGGCTGTGAGCCACCATGTGGTTGCTGGGAATTGAACTCAGGACCTCTGGAAGAGCAGTCAGTGCTCTTAACCTCTGAGCCATCTCTCCAGCCCCTCTCTCTCACTTTTTAAAAAGGTCATTTGGGTACAGCATTGCCGGCCCTGGAACCAAACCATACCCAAAGTATTTTACAGAAGTCCACCTACTCACAAGCTTTAACGACATCGTGCAAACAAAGTACATTTTATTAGTACTCACTTGTATTAATTTTGAGAAACTCATAGATAAGACTATAAATTCTGGTCAGAGAGACGGCTCAATGTGTAAAGGCACTTTCGGATAAGCCCAGAGACCTGAAATCAGTGCCTGGAACCCACAGGGTAGACATCGATCCTCCACATGCTTGCTATAGCAACCTCACATTTACCCATGTACACAAACATCAAAGAAATATTAAAGTCTTTGTTTTAAAAGATTATAAATTTCTAGCTCAATTCTTTATCTAATTTTTCATACAATTTTTGATCATGTTTTCCTCGTCCCCCAATTCCCCTTAGAACCCCCTTATCCTTGCCCACCAACTATAATGTATTATTATATATACTGTGTGGTTCCTGTAGCTGGTGAAGCCAGTCATCTTGACTCTGTATCCACTATGGTCTTTGTTCAGGGCAGTTTTTAGGTGACTATGTTTTTAACTGAGTCCCTTGTCTGTTGCTAATAGCTGAACCTCCAAAGCCTTTCTTCTTAGGGCCAAACTCAGAACATAGTGGGGATACTGGTCCTCCTAAGCCCCTTTCTTCCTCTCTGTAAGGACAGTCATGTGACTTTGAACTCAGGTTCTCAGCCATGCCCATTCCTCTTCCTCTCCCTGCTGTCTTTTCTTTTTTCCCCCTCTCCCCGACACCATCCCACAGTTTTTATATAATTCAGGCTGGCCTCAAACACGTGATGAGCCAAGGATGATCTAGAACTTCTGGACTATACTGCCTCTACCTTACAAGTGCTAGGATCATAGGTGTGAGCCACCATACTTGGTTTATAAGGTGCTAGGAACAGAACACAGGGCTCCATGCACACTAAGAAAGCACTCTTCAAAGAGAGCCAAATTCCCAAACCCTTTTCCCTTTTTAGACAGGGGCCTGATATGTAACCAAGCCAATCTTGAATTTGGTCCTTTTTTTTTTTGTTAATTCTTTCACATCATGTATCTGGATCCCATTCATTTCCCAATCCTTTAGTATCTGCCCTCTACCCTTGCAACATTCCCTGCCCCAAATAAAATTAAGAAAAAAAAAAAAAAGAAAAAAAAAAGAAAAAAGGAAAAATCTTGTCATAGAAGCTGCAGTGTGACACAGTGAGTCACACAGTAAACCCTTTAGTCCACACATCTTTACTTGGAAGTGTTCATTGCAAAGTCATTGGTCTGGTTTGAGGCCTCTGGCTTCTGCTACACCATCAATGCTGGGCCCTCACTGGGACTCCTCTCAGATATCCTGTTGTGGCCCTAGTGGGGGCAATGCTAAAAGCTCACCCTGGTGGTGAGGACAAGGAAGAGCTGGTGGGCCAACCAACCCAGCAACTACCCAGGCCCAGAACCAGGGATATGAGTTGCCCCACCCCAACATCCACCCTATGTATGATCTGTGAGAGGATGAAGGGGTAGGTCCTGCAGATCCGAAACTGCAGGATTTTGATCCTCTTAACTCAGCCGCACAGACTCTGGGATTACAGGCTTATTACACCCAGCCGCATGCTTCCTCTTTTCTTACAGGAGCTACTCGAATACAAGGTCCTGTGGGAATTTCTCTTTCCAAGGTTGTGCACATTCTATGCAGCAGAGTTCAAAGGTCCTCTTGCTACGGGCAGTTTCTTTAGACAGAAATTCATGGAAGAATCACACATTTAATGTCTAGAACCTCTAGAATTTCCAACAATAGTTATCTATAAATCTCTTCCAGCCCTCTGCAGATATTACATTTCCACTTTTAACACGGCATAAAATTCTATCTTCCTTAACCCAAAGAGCATGATATTCCAAGAGTCCACTTCAGACTCTGGCCTAAACCTCATGAGGCAATCTAACATTCAGCTATGTGGCCTCATGTTGTGTCTCTTCACAGCTGGGGCCTCCTCAAACAGGACCGAGCAATCCTACCCATAGGTAAGAGTCAACTGCACATCTGTTGGTTCTTCATAGCCCATCAGTTATTACTTATTTCTCATACCCATTACTACCAAATTTAGCAAAATAGCTACCTAGTTTATAATGATAAATTTCAGGATAATTTAAAAGCATTTGGGAGAGCCACGATATAATTCAGCCATAAAGTATGTACATAGCATGTGTAAAGCCCTAGGTTTGAGGTCTACCTAGTATCAGACAAAATAAAACAAAATACAAAAGTGTCCTCTATGAGAAAAAAATATTTTAATAAAATTCTGTGATCTGAAACCCAACTTTGTTGGCTTCATGGATATTTGGCAGTTTTTTCTAAAACAGAATACTAATTGATAATATAATACTACTTAATAAAATTTTAATGATTCTTAGCTTTTTGCTTTGATTGGAAGTAAGCAACTGAATGAGCCAAGAGTCATGGCATATGAATTTTGTCCCAGACAATGAGGTTGAGGACATCCTAAGCAACATGGTAAGACCCTGTCTCAAAAGTACAGTAACAGTAAAATGAGCACTTGATTCAAAACAAATGGCATTACAGTGCTAAGTTTTGGCTTTCTTTAATTTTATTCTCATGAGAAATTAAAATATTTATGAGTATTTTCATAATTCATTTCTCATCTGGAGATGTAGCTCATTGGTATAACACTTGCCTAGCATGCATGAGGCTCTGGGCTTGATCCCCAGGACTGAGAATGGAAAAAGAGGAAATTAATCATTTATACTTGAAATACAATTTTTAATTTCAAAAATAATGAAAACAAGTCTATACAAATCCACATTGCACAAAATTTTAATTTTAGGGGCTTAAAAATTAAATCCATTAAATAAAGTTTTATCAATCTAAATGTCTCTCTTGTCTACATCTTTAATCTTTCTTACAAAACTAGAAGCTTCAATGACTATGACCATATGCTGGTCTATCCAATTACATCTCTTGTGAGTGAGACAAGATACCACTGGACAGAAATGCTGTGCCTTATGTAATTCTTAGCTTTGGCCCGCAAGTGATACTTGTAAGTCTGAGTGAACTGGCATTGAGATTGTTGGCTTTGTAGCTTTGGGAGGGGCAAAGGTTGGAAAGACAGAATACACCCAGCCAGCTAAAGCAATGGACATGCGCAAGTGAGGTGCCTGGAACTCTGTACTCTGAACTTACACGGCAACTCCCACCCATTGCTACCATCTTAAAAACAAAAGAGAAACTTCTTATACTCTTATTTTGATGGTAATAGGCACTTAGGAAAACAACATTCTTTTCTTCTTTCCTTTCTTTTTGCATTTTATTTTTGATTAGGTTTTGCTATATTCCTCAGTTTAATCTTGAACTTCTGGTCTCAAGTGCTCCAGTGATCCTCCTGTCTCAGCCTCTCAAGTAGCCAAGACTGTAGGCACATGAGACTGGCCTGGCTGGGAAAATAACTGAGTGATATACATATGTTTGTTACCGTGTGTGCTTATTTATTTATATCTATACCAAACTTTAGTCTATTGATTAATATTTATCTTTCTACAAATTTCTTCCAAATACCATTAAACCCCAAACTTAGTATCTTTATAGGACAAAAACAAAACAACAAAACTCCATACACACTAAAAATTAATTTTCTACATGAAGCATTTAAAGTAAATGAAACAATACCAAGGTTTCTTTCTCCTAGTTACTTATTTAATAGGAAAAAATTACAGTATCCATACAGATATTCATCAAAGTTACTTTCATATATAGCCTAGAGTTTAAAAACCACCAACAGTTAAAACAGCTTTCCAGTGTTATGCCAAATTCTCAACCATGCCCTGACATTTCTTGGGAGGAATATGGGCACATGAGAGGGGTAGAGAAGTGCTGGAACAGGGGTGATCATTACAGAATGAGAATATGCAGATCAGGAGGTAACAGGTACGGTTAGAGTCAAGGTAAAAACAATGACAGCTAATAGAAATATTGATAGCAGCGGGTGTTTCTGTACTGAGTACTCATTTGCCCTCTGCCATGTCTATGTGGTTTTTCCTACAACCTCCTGAAGCAGGTATTATCGGCCCCCTTTTCCTGTTTTAAATAGCTGAGGAAAAAGACTCAGAAAGGTAAAAGCACTTGCCCGAGACCACCACCTAGATTCCAGCGAGGATCTTAGTATTTAAAAGTCTATGCTCTTAAGTCCACATGGTGTGTTTACCAAGAACCTGCAGTCTACTCTGCAGCTAATCCCTACTGCAAGTGCCCAGGAGACAAACACCAACAGGCCCCACTGCATGGGGCTCTTTCAAGCAGGACATAGGAAGCTGTATATTTAACAACCACTTGGGGTGTCTCCTTGTTTTTGCTTTTGATTCGGGGTCCTGCCATATAGCTCAGGTTGGCTTGGAACTCAATATACAGTTCAGGCTGGAATCCAACTCATCCTTCTTCCTGGCTCAGCTGCTGAGTGCTGAGTGCTGATTGCAGGGTTGCACCACTACCATACCGAGTTGTTTTTCTGTTTGTTTGTTTGTTTGTTTGCTTTGTTTTTATTGATATCTAAGTCTGAGAACCACTGTCTTGGTCTTTTCACAAAGAAATCTCTGAGATTAATCTTTCTTAAAAGAAAAAAGGGTAATATTCCATGTATGGCATGTTGTTTTAGCATTGGCATGACATTATACAAATCTAATTTCACATTCAGGAAAAAAAATGTTGCTGCCAAATCAGTTCAAATGCCTGAATTTTATGTCATAGATAGTTGCTGAGAAAAAGAGAAACATTTTCCTGGAATGCCTAGTTTCTTAAATGTTAAAAAAAAAATCATTGCAGTCTTGAATAAGTATGCATCCCACATCAGGCAATAGCATGTTTCAAACAATCGTTCCTCAGGTTAAAAAATTACATTTTACATTTTCAATTCAAAGTTTCTAGGCATGGAAAATACCATCTAAATATCACTGGCAGAAATAATATACATTTGTTTTTCTGGATAAATGAATAAACATGAGTCAGCAGATGAGAAATTCCACTAAGACTATAGAAGAGAAAGCTGGGTATACAATGAGAGTCAGGGACAGAGGAAACTCCTGCCTGACGTGAAAACCTTCGGGGACTCTATATTTCTCAATCAGAGGTTATATTTCTTCTAGAAATCTATGATCCAGTACTTCCTGCATAAATTAAAATGAGTCAACTACTGGGTGCTACCACTTTAGACACAATTTACAGGTTTTTCTCCTAAAGAGTCCAAATGATGATCAGGTCGAAAGAGATGTTGGACCAATGACCAGCCGGCAAAGAAAAGCAGAAAGCATGGTATCAGCTGTTTTTCTAAGTAGAGAGAGAACAAAGAAGAATGAAAAGAATTCAAGAGTTTGGTGAGGGTTGGGGTGACACAGGAGGGCAGGACAGATGACACAGACCACTAACTACACAGTGCTAGGGAATCACAGAGCCTCTTACATCCTCGGCAAGCGCTGTGCTACTGACCTCACCCTCAAGCCTCAGATGGGTGTTCATGGTTACTGTGGTAATCGAGGTTCACAGCTACAAGCTGAGCTTGTAAAGGTAGGAATGAAAATCGCAAACACTAGAGAGGGATCCTGGTTATCGTCCTTCCCAGCTGGGGTTCTAATTCCTAGCAGCAAGGGCTGTTTTTAGATGAAGGTGTACATCTGGTTAAACACTGAAGAAAAGCCCCCCCTAAAGTTAAAGTAGCATCAACGGAAGCTGGGAGGGGGGTCTTGGTACCTTAGAGTCAGGAACTCTGAAGAGAAAGCTCATAGAGGAATTTTGGAAGTGGTTAGGAGCATTACTCAATGGGAGAGTGCTTGTCAAGCATATCCAGGCCCCAGGTTCAATTCCCAACACTCAAAAACAAAAACAAAAGGAAGCACCAGAAAGCTGGGCTCTGGCTCACTGCTCTCTTATGTGGCTCTGATTCAGCTAATCAAGGACACTGACAAAACTCAACTGTTTGACACCTTCTATTATGTTTTCTGTTACTTTTCTACATAATGAACTAACTGCACGAAATTACAGCTTCTTATAATGAGAAAATGATGGATTCAGGTAACATACAATAATTAAAATCTTCACACAATTAAAAATTAACAGATATACAAAGCAGATCTCTAATACCAAATTACCAAAAAATGTGTTAGCATTTTACTCCCCAAAAGGCAATCCTAGCATATCTTGGAGTCTGCCTGTGTACAGTACATGGCCTCAGGAAACTGACAGAACTTACTTTGCAGAAAAATTTCAGATATAAAATATTATCTTTCAAATACTGCTTTTTTAGAATACAGAATCAATGCTGTAATTACTCATTACAGCTAACTGTATAATATCAGGACTTTAGACAATCTTTATACTAAATTCTCTTGTTTATTTTGCTGCTTCTTGTGAAAAGTCCTTTGCAGACACATTATAACCTTCCCTGTCTGTTTGATATGTTGTGTATATCAAGATCAAATAAAAACATGCTACTTCATAAGTAGTATCATTTACTATTTTATTATAGTATGTCAATTAGAAAAAATTATATATGTTAAATGTATAGTTTTAATTTCTTTTTATCTTTGTAACTAAATAACCAAAAAAGGAATGACTTAGTTTAATGTACACCTTAAGTGACAAGGCTTTTCTCACTGCAATTAGTATGGGAACAGAGATTTTATGTCTGTTATCAAGAACAAAATGAGGACATTTTATTTTAATGAATCTTAATTCCCACTCACAGTTAATAGAGATAGAAATATCAAAATAAATGATAGTAAATCTGGAATTTGCAAGTTACAAAACACTATATAGATTTCTAGAATATTGTTTCTAGTTTCCCCTGACTTTGTTAACTATGCTTGTCCAAGTTATTCCTATTCCTAGGATTTTGTTTCTCTTTCATTATGTTAGAAGTGGGAATA
Source organism: Peromyscus eremicus (assembly GCF_949786415.1). Lineage (NCBI taxonomy): Eukaryota > Metazoa > Chordata > Mammalia > Rodentia > Cricetidae > Peromyscus > Peromyscus eremicus. Next base: position 9,506,592 of record NC_081426.1, on the reverse strand, counting down.
AACTACAGTATCTTGAGAGGCAATAGTTAAGCAGTGCTAACAGAACTACAACAAACTAAAATATAATGTTTAGGATACAAGAAAGTTCAAAATAACACTGCATACAAATAGCGAATAAAAAATAACAAATTCATGTGTTAAATGTGAAAAACACTAGACAAAAAAGTCTCCATCAAAATCTGGTAGGTGTCACTGTGTTTTAGAATCACCAAATGTCCTTTCTCAGGGACTTATTAGCTGTCCAGAATCAGATATCTTAGCGTGTAAAAACGATGCCAGTTTTGGTTTCCATTTTTTTCTTGTTTAGATACGGGCGCAGTTGGAGATGGGAGCAGACTGTCTTCATTCTCCTAGTACAAGTATAGTGATTGCAGAGAAAAGGGCGAGTGAAAGGTATGTTCCTTACAACAGACACATAATTACAGACACAAGCCTACAGTATTTACTTCAGCAATCTCAACTGTATGCTGCTATCTATACCCTAAATCCAAAAACTGCCCAAGTAGTTGTTTTCTAAATCACAGGCCCTCCTGCTCTCTCTACATCCTGTTTAATATTAATGAATTTATCAACACAAATAGCCAGCATCAAGGCTACAGTGGAAAGCAGAACACTTGAAGCATTTAATACAGCTAAAGGGGAAGATTAAAGATCAATAACAAAATCACCTGGTAGAAAAGGAAAAAGGTGTTGCATTAAAAGGTTTTTTGCTTTACATGTGGAACAATACCAAGAAACCTGTATTTTAGCACTTGTGCTCAACAGGCACTCCAAACTAGGCAAGGGTGAGAAGAGAGACCCGTCCTTTCTAATAATCTTGTGACAAAAGCTGAAAGGCATCATCCCATTAACTAGTGATCTCAACTGCTAATGCGGAGTACTTCCTGGTGCCTTTTATGTAGACTGCTGCTATTAAAACCCACTAAACAGTCACTGTGAACAACACAGAATCATTCATCTTTTATCAGCGTCCCTTGTTAGAAGAGTACGAGTGGGACTAAAGGTGTCATTGATATTATGGAGTGGAAATTAATCAGAAATTTTTCTCATATTTTCTTCATCTCACTAATTTACTTTTGTTCAAATTTCCTCCTGCTAAAAAGTTCATACCCAACCCCCTGTTGTACTCTTTTAAGTTGAGAATATTCAACGAGTGCGTCCCCTGAAAAGCACCAGGTCCTAATACAAAAAGCATTCGAAATTCTCATTTAGTTGTCTTTATTTTGCTAGCACCATGTGGTCCTTGAAGATGTAGAAAACACGGGAAGCCGAGTAAAGATCAGAGCAAGCTCATTAGCATTCTGACAAAATTGGAGTGGTGGAGATGCAGGGTTCGCCTAGTTTGTCGTTTTGAAAGCTATGAAAGCTACCGGTGGTAAGCTTTCTATTTCATTGTGCCTTTGTCTTTGGGAAGGGGGGGCTCAGAGCAGCAGGGTGTTTGTTAGTCCTGGGTCTGTACAATGCATTGTGGGAACCTTTCCTGCACAGTCAGCCCTAGATAGTATCATTCCAGCGTGAGTCAAAAAGTTTTTCTCCATTTCTAAGAAAGGGTATGTGAGTGAATCTTAGTTAATTTAAATATACTTAGTTAATGAATTTATTACAGCTTGGCTTTCTCTTTTGCCCAAGTCATTTAGTCTAAAGAGAGGAAGAACCTAAAATGTTGCCAGTCATTTTTTAGAACAAACATTAGGATTTTGTGATTTACAACTAATAAGTAAAACGAAGGATTGATTTATTTAGTTAAGATTCAAAAGCTGATTGCTCAACGTCTAAGAGTCAAATTCTATTTCTGAAAGTAATAGAGAGGGGAAAGTGGCTTGTGCTTAAAGTGTGCAAATAATAAACACTTCTTAGAAAACTTAACTAAGTTATCACCTACCTGGTTTTCCTCCTCTTCCACTTTAAAGGTAAGGCTCATTTGAATGCTAAATGGGCTGCATTAGTACCACTATTCAATGCCAATGTTTCTATGTTGACATGAAATGGATAAAGGTCTTCAGGGATGAATTTATCTGCTAAACCCTTGTGGTTGCCCTCCTAACTTGGATGATTACCCAAAAGAATGTCAACAGCTCATTTTCCCAGAGAGTTAGGAGACCCATGCAAGCCATATTCTGTACTTTCTCAAAGAACTATTTCAAACGTTGTACTTCACAAGCTGTTGAAAGTGATTTTCTTTTCATCTCTAGTATCCTAACAGTTCTTTGGACATCAGTGTCTCTGAAACGAGGGCTAAACAAAGTTTTACAAGTGAATTCTACATATGGCACATAAATTTTAGATTTACTTTCAATGTATATTTTAGAAACAGGGCCTTGTTACAATAACGTGTTTATGGCAGAAGTGAAATGTCTGAGGAGTAGTTTTTTATCATTGTGAAAAAAGTGCTTCATGTAAAAGCTTAGAATCAAATCACATCTGAGTATTTAAGCTCTTCTAACATTTGTAATTATTAAAAGCCCAGAGGATGATAGAGAGCAGCAGTAAGCAAAATACAGTATCCAAGCAATCTGATCCAAGTAGCTTAAAGAGACCCAGTGGGCACCTGCCGAGGAGGGCCTGGGCTTGGTCCTCAGCACCACAAGCAAGGCACACAGAACAAGTTGTTTGACAGAAAGAGGATGGAGGATTTGTATACAAAGCTTTTGACAGAACACTTGGTTATAACATAAAAGGCCATTAGCCTGTGTAGGCAGTATGCTGGCAGAGGGAGAACTTTTATATGTTAAACAGTATATTAGCACATGTAATTAAGTATTTTTAAAATATTATTCAGTTAAGCTCTAAGTGTCATCACTTACAGCTTGAGTTAGGCTTTCTTCTATAATTTGAAAGTTCATTCATTTTGGTGTGTATCTTAAGACATCTGTATCCCAGGCTGTAGCCCAGGGCTGAACTGGAACTCACTATGTAGCTCAGGTTAGCCTCACCAATCCTTCTCCTCAACCTCCCAAGTGTTAGTATTAAAACAACAAAAGCATAAAAGATCTGCAATGTACCATTTTTCTTTGCTACAGTGTAGCTTACATGTATGTAGATAGTACTTAAAACTTTGCTAACTTGAAACAGTATATTTAAATGTCCCCCAACACCAAGCTCCTTCACTGCTAGCTTCAAATTTTAAACAAGATGTCATTACTGTCATAGTGACTCAGTTCTCGACTTTGCAATGTGAATATTACTAGACAATTGTCTCCATAAATGCATTTCTCTACCAGTTTCTTAAGTCAAATCCTTCAGCCTAGTTATGCCAAATTAAAAGCAGAGCAATCCTGCATTTTTTGTTGTCTTCTAAGTCTAGCTTTAAAAGAAATATTTTAACAACTACTTAGCTGTGTAGAAAATAAGATGCTTTTCCTGAAACTATTTTAAAATATATATTTTCAATCTTGATTTAGATTTTACTAGAAACCACTATTACCTCTAATACTGAGATATTATTTTGTTAAATAACTTTGGACAGACATGAAAATTACGACTTTAAAAAGCAGTAGTATTTAAAACTTCTAGTTTCAAAAGCACATTACATTTCAAAGTCTTTAGAATCCAAAATGGAAAATGGGTAAAGCATTGTAAGTAAACACTTTAGTATATGTTAGACAGGACACACACACGGACATAGCTTTTCACATCACATTATACCCAGTATTTCTTCACACACATGTAGTATATGTTAGACAGGACACACACAGACATAGAGCTTTTTCACATCACATCATACCCAGTATTATTTCTTCACACACATGTAGTATATGTTAGACAGGACACACACAGACATAGAGCTTTTTCACATCACATCATACCCAGTATTATTTCTTCACACACATGTAGTATATGTTAGACAGGATACACATACACATACACACACACACACACACACACACACACACGGACATAGCTTTTCGCATCATATCAGACCCACAGCTTCTTCACAGCAGCTTTTACTACATGGGTGTCTAGGTTCTTAGGATTTAAAGACCAGATGTTTTTCACAAATGACCAGGAGTAGAAGTGAGAATAAATTAATGATTGATTTTTTTTAAGCTTTGATGGAATTAAGAATACTTCTTTTCTTCATGTGTCCATGTGAATGTTTGTCTGCTAAACTTCTTCTCTGTCTCCCTCTTTTTCTTTTTTTGACAAGTGAGGCCACCCAGCAGAGCAACTGATGCAAAACCTAGGAGTAATCCCTCTGTTTAGTTCAACACTGTGGCTAGCCTTAACACTGCCTCTATTATTCAGTGGATTTAGAGAAACTTTCATTTATTTGTTAGTCTCAATTTTCAGTTCTGTTTTCCTCTTTAAGGAAACCTAGACTTATTGCTATGTAAATACATTTGCATACTAGCACAATGAAATGTTCTAGAATTTTGATTATTCTAGCAAGCTAAATAGGGACCGTGTACATATGTAGTTTGAAATGTGGAAAGAATCAAGATAAAATCTTACTGAAGAATTAAAAGCATATTACAATGTGCCTAGGATTTTCATGGTATAAAACTAACAATGTCTTTCCATAAATGTTAACAGTACATGGATATCTACTTACCTACTTAAAAGCAGAAACCACTAGAACCTAAGAAATTTATTACCACAAAGTGATAACTGATTCACAAACTGATTCAAAACAACTTTTTTTCCTAAACGTACTTAAATAGATATATTACCACACATACAATATTTTACATTCTTGAACATTTAGACTCTAAACTGCAAAAAGTTTATTTTATGTAAGTGAGTTAGAATATGGATTTAGGAGATTCCAATTAGGACTTCACTTAGCTGTAATGTATGACGGCAGATAATTCAACATATACTTATCAACATATATACACACTTCCTTTCTCCCACACTGATATCAAGCTCAGGGCTTCAGACACACTGGACAAGCATTTTCCCAGAGCTACACATCCAGCTGCAGTGTATTTTTAGATAATTTTTAGATAGATTTCAAACTCTGGATTTTTTTCTTGAAGTATTTAGGGATTGAGGTTTTCTCTTTCTTTCTTTCCTTTCTTTCTCTTTAAAAATTGTGTTCTAAGAAGCATGGTTCAGAACAGACAGGCTAGAATAGAAGACCAAGTTCTCCTTACAGCTCTGGGTGAATCTCTTACTCCAAATGCTTGTTTTTATCAGTGAAAGTAAAAGGCCCGGACTAGATGACCACCAAGACTCTACATATTTGCAAACATTTATAATTTTGTGGTAGTAATATGTATGAAACAAAGTGTATTAAAAATCTGTGTTTAAAAGTTGATTCTTAAGATTCCTTATTGCACATGCTGCCCTAGGGAATAATTAGCTCAAATCACATCATACACACACAGAGAATTCACAGTGCCAAAATTTGTGCTGGAACTTTATGATAGGAATCTTGTAAGATTTAATGACTAATCTTGAAATTCCTTGAGACGGTCTTAGCAGTCCTTCCCAGTTAATGCAGTAAGTGCTTATGCTGAGCAACCGCATCATCCAGTGTTTTTACACACTGATTTAGGGCGGAGAATTAGCATCCACCACACCTATGCTTCCCTTTTCCTCTTTAGTTGGTTTAACTTAGAAACAATAAGTGTTGTCTGAGGCAGACTCAACTAAGCGAAGTTTCATATAAACTAAAACTCAGATGTTTGCATAGGTCATTATAATTTGTCAAGATGTTATGAAATAGAACAGGAAGGCTGCTGATGCTGGGGGGATACATCTTGGTGACAGAACACTTGTATGTGCAAGGCCTTGAGTGTGATCCCAGAAGGGGCTGGGGGGACAAGAATTCTATCCTGAAGAGAAACAGGAAAGTTTCCAACTGAAATATGTATGTGGGGTTTACAGTATAATAACATTCACTTGACAATTAAAAATAATCTTGGGACTCAGAGCAAGTCTTGTAAATTTCTCGTATAAAATTGATTTTCTCATTGGGTGAAGCACATCAGTACATAACAAATGAACTACCACACTGCCCTAATTAACAATTTTGCAAGTGAATACAGACATTACTGCAACACTGCTGTCATTAAAGTCTATTTGATGGCATATCAGTTTCTGTTAACATTTCAATAGACCAATTAAATGCCCTTTCCCCCTTCAAATTCAATTCAGCTTTTTGAACTTCAGATGCTACCTTACCACGTACTTTATGTACACAGGATAAATTAATGTTTTAGTTTTATGGGAAGTTCACACAACTTAAATACTATAGCTACCATGTAGTTGTGAACTTAACTCTTTCCAGTTAACCTTATATATCTTATTTCTGGTTTATTTAACAATTTGCCATCCAATTATAATAAAAAAATTTAAATCTACTAATACTATTTATTTGAGGGGCAAACTAAAAGCTAAGCAGCAGAAAGCCAGCTCAGGGGAGGGAGACCTTCTGGGTACAAGAGAAATCTATCTTCTTCACATAGCAAAGCCTCAAATTCTGAAGATACTGTGTAAAAGTCAAAGGAAAAAAACCTCATGTTTATATGTTAGAATTTCTACTCTGAGAAGGAATACAGTAAACAAGAACAAGAGAAAAAGCAAGAATTAAGACTGAAATTAAGACTGAAATCAAACAGCTCTGTTCCAACTTTCTGAATTTATTTCCAAAAATGTCCTGGCACCATGGGAGAGCAGAACAAAGACGTGATTTCTGGGAGAAAGCGCTGACCCTAGTTAGAATGTTAATCTGCCATATCACTTGCTCATCCACCCAGCATGCACTGGTTTTGCTTCTGTCCAGGACGGAAAGAATACATTTATTAAGTCGTCTTATCACTAGATGCGTCAGTTTGTAATAATGCTAACTACTTTGTCAATGGAAAATTTATTTAAATTTTCATTTCTTTGTGAAACTTTGTAGATGCTGCACATCTCATGATTAGGAAAAACATATAAAGCATCACCCCTCTAATCTGCCTGAAATCCCTTTTCATCCAATTGTTGAGGAAGGCTTGAAAGGCTCACACCAAGCTTGTGACCACTGCACATATGGGGGAAGGGAACCTCTGAGGATAGCTAATTAAACTGTTTGTCTTCTAAAACATTTAACTGGCTTTGGAGATTATTCTAATTAAGAATGTTAGATGTATTTTTTAATGTAGCTATTAAAATGAATCATAATCCAACATTCTCATGTACTGAATTAAATCAATGGAGACATGCTGAATTTCTCTATTTTAGAATGAACAGTTCTAAAAAAATCAATAATGCTTTTAAATTATGTACATATGGAGGAAACATAATATACACTTTATATTTATTTGGGTAAATGACTATGGTGTTCACAGGCACAACACAAAATCTGGAGAGGCGGGAGGCATAGCACGTTGCCGGCCCTCATACTGCTCACGGTAATGACGGGATTGTAACTGGGAAATAAGAAACCACACTAAAAAGGCATGCCCAAATTTACCCCACATATCTGCACATATGCTTCAGAGCTCTCGAAATAGTGCTAGGTATTCACCAAAACACAGAGCAGCTGTGTATCTGTTTATATTTGTCTATCTTTCTATACCACATACAAAAAACGAAGTGGGCTTACAAACAGAAGTACCAGCTGAGATAAAAGGTCAATAAGCAACCTGCTTTTTTTTTTTTAATATAGGCACTTTTCCCTTAAATAATTAAAACAGAAAACAAAACAAAAGAAGCAAATGAATGATGATTGCAGCACACACAACAGGCAGCCTCCATTAGAATCAGAAGGTATTATACTCCAAACACTTTTCTCTTTCCTTACTGCTGCAAGATTATACTGGTTTATCCCATTAAAGTTGGTAAAATGCCATTCTTGTGTCTTAAAGCTCTAGCATTGGAGGTCAAGAAGTGTATGCTGCTTCTTACAAGGCTAGTGTGGATGTAATCTTCCCAAAGTTACAATAATTAATGTTAAGCTTCTTTAGCAATACGTTTCTGAAAGAGCTGGCCTGATAATATACTCAGGGACTGGCTAGCTGTTTGGTCTCTGAGCAAGAAATGTATTCTATGCTCCTCACGTGTGCCAGCTTAAATCTAGTCAGACCAGGGTGATGAGGAGGAGTCTGATCTATGAACAGACATAACATTTAAATCTATAGAAACAAAGTAATGAGATTCTGACATACATGAAAATACAACTTTCCAAAGTCGATTAGTTCTAACCTAACAAAAGTGGCTATTTGTTGAAACAAGATCTTCTTTTCAGTCCAGGCTGGCCTAGAACTCACTATATAGTCCAGGGTGGCCTCAAACTCACAGCAATGCTCCTGCTTCAGACTCCTCAGGGCTGGGACCATGCCTGGTTCCCAGTCTCATGTGGCACATATTTACAAAGTCATGCTTTAACACCACGAATCACACTTAGCTTTTAAGAAAGACTCCATTCTGAATGAAAATGGCAAATTTAATTTTTACTTAATAAATGGAACTTCTATTTTAAAAATATACAGTATCTCAGATTTTAGAGTTGTTTCTAGAGTCTCTCAAACAACAACTAAACTCATAAAAAGCCCATGAGTACTGTTTATATCAGTTTTTTTTCTCTCCTAGCTGTATTAATAAAGTATAAGTGAAAAAAATAAGCAAACAAGAACAGAAAACTAAAACTTAGGAAACTATACAACTAAGAGTTCTACATTTCTGTCTTACTAACTGACAGAAACTGGAGCATTATATTATCCGTTTGATTTTTCCTTCTTTGGAAATGCTGGTTTCTGGGTAACAAGGAGCAGCGGAGTCAAAGGATGTTCACTTACAGCAGGACAACTGTCTCACTGTGACTGACATTTACATGCAGAATACTGCTGAGTCCTTGAGCCAGCAGACAGGGATCTCATCTCAGTCTTGCTAGTCCAAGTACAACATTCCATAAGCTCCTGAGCAGTCATGAACACGCACAGCTACAAGGATTTTTACATGTTGTGAGAGGAGAGGATAATTATGCATAGGGGATGATGCAGGAAAGCTTCCTGGAGGCAGTTTGAAAAAATTTAAAGGGCATGTCAGATTTACTCTCCTAGACCACTCTCACTCCTCCCAATCGCATAAAGGCAGCACGAGGACCAGGAGCTCAGTGATGGAACAAATGCCTAGCATGCGCCACACTGTGCCTAGTCCGCGGCACTGTAAAGGGAAAAGACACGAGAAGTTTAAAATAACTGTAATCACAGGAGAACCTTTACCCTGGAAGACAGGCTCCAAGGCCATCGAGTAATTCCTGGAACTGCTAAGAGTGAGTGCTACGTGTGTATGCACGGCACCCGTGTGTGTGTGCTTTCCTGCACCTGTAGGCCTATGATTGCACTTAACTTAGAAGTTAGCTACAGCAAAAGATGAACAAATACATCCGTAAAATAATATAAAACAATTACAGCAACATACTGTGACACTTAAAAAACACACATATGTGGTTATCTCGTTCTCAAAATAGCTTTTCAGATTTCTTTAAGAGGTCATGAGCTGCTCCAATGGCCATCTGATGAGATGAAGTCTAGGGAATGATGCAGGCGTTGTGATACAGCATCAGGTTACTGTTGACCTTCTGACATTATGCATTTCTGTATTAAGATCACAGCTAGCCACGGGTCACTAAAACCAAAGGT